>NW_020537124.1:0-20033 GCF_003426905.1 Ctenocephalides felis | reverse complement strand
TTATTATAATAAATTATTATATTTTTATTTGTGAATTTATATTCACATATAATTATTTATTGTTGATTCAAAAAATTGAAACTTGTAATTAACATCCCGAATTAGATTTTGCCTGTTATACCGATTTTACGTTTCAAGTCATTCTGAATCGTTGACACCAAAATTGTAAATAGTATGCATGTATGTGTGAGTGTGGGTGTAGGTAAAACGGTAAAACAACCATTTGATAAACTCAATAAGAATTCGCTTTGATTAGTTTTTTTGCGATAAAAAATTCCTGAAACATTTAAAAACTGTTCGAATGATCTCAGTTAGAAATCGTAAATTCGAGAATTTTTTTTTGACGATTTTCATGAACCAATGAAAAGATGACATAGTTCATAATCTCAACAAACCTTCTAAAGAATTATGGAGTTATAAAAAGTAGTTTAATTATAAAAAGTCAAAAACAATCAATTAAGTTTATATAATGGGCCAAGTTCAAACTTCTATCGTCACAATTTTAAACATTGTTAAATCTCATTTCGGTTGATAATGTCGATTATTTACACATATCTAATCGGGGAGTTTTTGTAACTTGAATCAGAGTAAAATAGCACTTATACCTAGGTTTGATTTTATTTCAGAAAGAACTAGTGGTGCATGGTATTGTGCCTTAAGGTAATATGTGAAACTTTTCGAACGAAAAATTAGCATTTTTTTACATTTTTTTATTGAATTTCCGAAACCGCTAGAC
Source organism: Ctenocephalides felis (assembly GCF_003426905.1). Lineage (NCBI taxonomy): Eukaryota > Metazoa > Arthropoda > Insecta > Siphonaptera > Pulicidae > Ctenocephalides > Ctenocephalides felis. The sequence continues at coordinate 19,297 of NW_020537124.1, read as the reverse complement.
CTGACTTCCCAAAACTTCAATCAGTTCTTCATTTCGGTAATACAATATAATGTTTTTTGAATCATTCAAATCGGACGCTTCGTTCTCTCAAAAGTTTAAGTGCCGTTTATGGCACTTTTTGCCCTGTGTCTTCAAAACGGCTGGACATGCCTTTGCTAAAGACTAATCAGCACATCTTCTTATCAATAGGAATCGAATGTTTTTGAATTATGCAAATCGGTTGATCCATGTTCCGAAAATCGCCGACTATCCGAACACACACACACACACATGCATCCACTTTTTCTAAGGTGTGCCAAAATGTTCATAAATCTTTAAAACGTAACGATATGCAAAAAAAAAATGTTGATTTTTTTACGATAACTATAACTTACCCTACGGTAAGTTAATAAACTCTCTAATAAATATGCGCAAAAACAACATAACCTAATTATATTAACTGTGGATGGATTAGACTGCAGTAAATGCATAGGTAAATGTGCATGAAGCTGATGTATAATTCGAATTACCAAGCTTTACCTTGTATCGTGAGGTAAAAATAAAGTTTGTAACAAGGCATAAATTTTTAATATCAACCGATTTATTTCAACCCCCGTGAAATGTTTACCGGGCGCCCCTCACTATCGTGACTAATACCTGGCGCGGCAGGTGCGAGCTTATGTTTGCATTTACAACCCGGGCGACAAATTCAGAAAATCTGTTTAATAATTCAATTGTCATCAATGTCAGCCGAGTTATTTCTATCAAGCGGTCTCAAAATAGATTTAAATGATTACCCGATTATGTGCGTTAATTCACAGCGTATGTATTATTAATATGTAATATGAAATGATATATTTTAAATAGAATTGATATGGACTGATATTGACCACATGTATACAATTTTGGCTTTTTTTCTATTAGTCATTGTGATGTGTTGTTATGTCATTAAGAAATAAAGGATAATAATTTAAATTTTGTAGCCATAATTGGCATGATAAAGTTATTCCCGAAGGACAAGTTTACGTTTTCATCAAAAAATCCGATTTGCTAATTTTACGTTTTTTCGACGTTTCAAGCCATTCTGAATCGAATGAGACCAAATTTGGAAAAAGTACGTGTGTGTGTGTGTGAACAGATTTTTTGCCGTAAATCGACGTTTTCTCAAAAACGGCTTGATCGATTTCAAAAATTTAAAAGCCATTCGATGCACCTCGATGATGACTATTGTTTGTAAGTTTTGTGCAACGATCGGCCAAGGCGTTTCTTTATAAATAGAAGAAAAGTGAAAAAAATTTCGTCGACGTTTTAGCCCGCAATTCTGAATCGATTTTCAAAATTTGAAAGATGTTGGTTGGGAATCGACCTGATTAGTAAAGATCGGCCGGGCCGTTTTCTTGTAATAAAGTGTTAAACATTTCTTTTTCGACGATTTTTATTATTATTTTTTTGACGGTAGTTTAGACCATAGTCTTCTAGATCATACTAAAATATTACCGCCCTATGACAACTCGTTTAACTTTAAAAATTCGTCAAAGTTTGCAAAAATTGGTATCGTTTTTTTGCCATTTGTCAAAATTGGACCTTTGATCGACGTTTTCTCAAAAACGTCGTAACCGATTTCAGAAATTTAAAAGCCATTTGATGTATCTCAATAAGGACTATCGTTTGTCAGTTTTGCGCAAAAAAAATGTTAAACTTTTCGTCCAAATTTAAGCTCATACTACCGAATCGATTTAAAAAAATCAAAAACTGTTCGAAAGGCTGTTGATTAAATTTTCATCAGAAATGAAGTTCTCAGGCATAGTCAGAAGTATCAAATTCGCAACAGAAATTACATCAAATTCCCAACAGAAAAATTCAAAATAAAAACGAATGTTTTAATAATGGAACGGGCAAATGATTAGTCCAATAGATAAATTCATTACCTTTGTAATCAGTTAGAAAGGGGCGCGTAGCTAGAATTAATTAACACGGTATCAGACAGGTTATATGCATTTCAAAAGAGCTCCCCCGCAGACGTCGAGGTGATGTAGTATTCATTCAGGTAGCCATCATAAAGTAGTTCTATGAATTTTCATTAAATTCAGGATTAATTTGAAGTTATGGAGAGAACAAAGAGATCGTTTATTATGAAGTGCAATAAATGATAAATTATTAACAGGGCGTGAGTGGCGTTTTGCTTTAAGGCAAATATTTCTCGATATGTGAGAGTAATAAATAGAAATTGAAATTTTGCAATTTTTCAAATTGTGACGATATAATTTAAAATTTTGAAACGGTTCATTATTCAAATCATTCAGAATGATTCGAAACGTCTAGGCATGAAGTTAGTAGTACCAAATTAGTTGCTGAAAATATAAACTCCTTTGGTTAAGTTAATTAAGAGTGAATCTTTAAGAATTTCAGTTAAAAGTATTGTATTATTAACTAATCGTAAGGATCATATATTATAAAAATTATGCACTATATTAGTTTGCCTATATATTAATAACAACTACTTCATATTTTCATTATTTTTAAAATTTCCAATTATGATTAGGTTGTCAAATATCTCCCTTCCGCCTTTTTGTATTATAAACCAAGAGCAAAAAAGCGGAAGGGAGATATTTGACAACCTAATATTATTATAACTGGGTAGAACGGGGCACAAAAGTCCAATTTGACTTTGAGCAATTATATTTGCAAAACCCAAACAAATAATATCACATCAAATAATACATGTCAAACAAACACCCCAAAGTCGGGGTAAAATGCGACAGCCACGGGGCAAACAGGCCCAATGGCTTCTTTTGAATTTTAAAGTAAAGGTTCAGATGGTCGTTTTTACCCCATTCACGTGTAAGCTTTTATAGAGGTCATATAAGAAAACTATTGATCTAACTTAAAATAAACGATACATTTTATAAAACAATTAAATAACGTATACTTGAAAGTTATATTAAGGTCTCGTAAACTGAATAACAGTGCTCACAATAAAAAAACTAACAATAAAAGAAAATACTTTTGTTATGGATTTCCAAACATTGTCGTTTAACTCCTGATACCTGATAGCAACGTCGTAAAAATCAAGGTAACGGCTGATTACATATCTTTATCCCTCTACTTTCAAATATTCTTTACCCCAATATAAATACAATTTAGCATTGTATGTAGTAAAAGGTTTAGAAATTTATACTAAATATTTATTTTGTTATATTATTAATTTATACTTGGATTTCAGATTTTAAGAGTTTTATCTGAACTATCAAAATATTAAGAAGATCATACTAATTATATGTATTAATATATTAGAAAAATTAGACCTATGTGTGTGTGTGTGTGCGTGCGTGTACGTGTGTGCGGATACAAATTCTTATCGACGATTTTGGAAATACAAATTAACCGATTTGAATGATTTAAAAAACATTCGATTTCTATTGGCAAGAAGACGTGCTGATTTTTAAACAAGACAGGTCAAACCCTTTCGAAGATATGGAGCAAAAAGTGCCAAAAATCGTAATTTAGTTTTTGAGAGAACGGGGCGTCCGATTTCAATAATTCAAAAAGCATTTTACTTGTACTGACAAAATGAAGAAATAATAAAATTTTTGGAAAGGCTGGAAATTTTGCTCTCAAGGATTCGGAGATCAAGTAAAAAAAGCCATTTGGGGGTCAAAAAATGATTATTAGATATATGCACATCAAATTATCAGATATTTTATAGAGATTTTAATAATAGGTATAAATTTTGTTTACATTTCTATGGGTTTCATACCAATATTTATTTAAGATTATCAAAACCAAATATCTCGTAATTACAGTAATTTTTATTTCGTTTTTTTTGGTACAAAGTTCGAAAATGCATCTTATTCGCAATTTTCAAACAGATTGATTTCGGTCATGATTTTATATGAGTGAAATGATATCAATTAAAGTAAAACAAGAGAAGATTATTAATATGGCGTGCATATAAAAGCCATTATCCGACAATCCGCTATTATTGATTTATTGATCGATGAAACAGCGTGCGCGCTCTTGATCATTTGTCACCGACAAATCGCACTCTTGATGACTATTAATAACCGTCTCCGTCTGATTGAAACTGATGCCACTTGGAAATGGACTCAGCTGACATTCGATTTATACGCTTTCTCGGGGTAAGATTATCATAATAGAGATCAATTTTAGTCCGACTCTATATCCGACATCGGTAACATTAGTATTCCCTATTTAATTGATTCTGAGATTTTAACTTTCGTAATTTATTTTTATCAAAAATGTCATTTGTAAAAATAACATCTTACTAGTTCAAAAATTTCCTCCAATATTGCTTTTGTATGTAGATGCACTAAACAACAAGTCATAATGTACTTTCTTTTATCAGAGTTTAAAAAAAGTGCAATTTTGAAAAAGCTTCAACCAAATAGCACTATTAACTTCCCGTAGCGTAAGTCATAGTAATCGCAAAAAATCAAAAATAAAAATTTTCATAAAACTCTACGTTTAAGAGGTTTCTGAACATTTTCACATACCTTAGAAAAAAATTATGTATGTGTGTGTGTTCGGATACAAATTTTCATCGACGATTTTGAGAACACGGATCAACCGATTTAAATGATTTAAAAAATATTCGGTTCCTATTCATAAGGAGATTTGTTTTTGGCAAAGGCTAGTCTAGCCATTTCGAAGATACGGGGTTTTAAGTGCCAAAAATAATATTTCAATTTTTGAGAAAACAATACATTTTACTTGTATTGACAAGATGAACAACTGGTGAAGGCAGGTCTAGAGTTTCCGGAGATCCAATAAAAAAGTAAAAAATAAAGCCATTTTTCGGTCAAAAATGATCATTACACATATGCACATTAAATTATCAGATATTTTACGGAGATTATAATAATAAGTTTAAATTTTGTGTACATGGGTTTCGTACCAATTTTTGCACGTTAGACTACGACGCGGCGCTTATGCGCTTTGATATTTCAACTCTAAAACAGCTATGCAGCGCGATTGTTTTGACAAAAGTACAAAACTTTCTAAACAATTCGAAATAGAAGAAAAAATTCAAATTTTTCAAAAAAGTCAATTTTTTCAAAATTCTCAAATATTCGATTATTTCAGTTGTAAAAAAAAAAATTTTTTTTTAACTTTAGTTTTTGGTACCAGAAGTTCCAGCAATTTGCCTTAAGACACGATGCCATTCACAACTAGTTTAATTATGCTAATTCAATTAATATTGAATCATCTTGTTTTCAATCCGTATAAATAGAAGTGAGTTCATTTATGAATTATATACCTATACAAAACAGTCGAATGCAAGGTTGATGGCATTACTATTATTAACTAATGTTGTAAGAATAAAATCATCAATTTTAGTACGTTTTTGTATAACAGTCTTAATCAAGACCAACGTATTTAAATTATAATTTTCTATCAAAAAAATGTCGAGCACATTATACCACGTTTGGTAACTTTTTGCTTATTGTCAATCAAATTGTTCTTGTTAAACGCATTTTTATTAAAAAATCAACAATCGAGGAAATAAAAATGAGCATCACTATATTTTTTATTTTTATTAGAAATATTTTTATGATTTAAAAAATAGCAAGCAATAACATCTACTCTGCAATTTGTGCAACATAGTTATTAGACCTTGCATCATTAGTAATTGAAACAAATCGTTAAAATAACTTTTATAACCCAATAAATTCACTATGTTCGATGATCTCCAATCATAAAAATAGATGTTTGATTGCTTTTTTTCTTGTAAACGAAGGACATATAGAGAAAATAATTTTATCTCCGAAGAAGAACACAAGTATATCCACGAAAAATATAACTATTGTAAGGCACAGTGACAATAACAAGTTTTTCTTTATTTAATTTTTTAATTTTTTTATGAAAACAACGAACCATTTTATAGCAGAAAAAATAGCAACGTTTGTGTAGGGTTATAAAAAACAAAAGAAAAAATCTGCTGAATAATTCAGGAGATGACTATAACATACATGGCAGTGGCATAACTCTGGATATAGGATATAGGATATAGGTTCAATAAAAGAGTTATCACCTTAAATATAGCTTGCTTCTGAATTACCCATCTCTAAGTAAATAAAACAAGTGTTATTCTGAGAGAGATACTAAAATTTACGATTTTTTAAATGATCTATAAAGTGGAAAAACAAAATGAATTTTAATTAAGCTATTTTACTTAATTAAATTTGTAATTAATCAATCCACACCCCAGGATAGACATAAAATTGGGTTAAAAAATCAATAGATATAAACACCAAAATCGTGTTCTCGAAATCGTCGATAAAAAATTGTATTTGCACATACATACACACATACACAATCGCACACACACATACATACATCCATTTTTTTTAGGGTATGCCAAAATGTTCGAAACCTCTGAATATATAAAAAATTTGGAAGTTAAAAATAATTAATTCAAAAGCAATTTTAGGTTAAAAATTTCAGACAGAGAGCGCGGTGCAATCATCCCGCAAGTACATTGCTCGCCGTAGTGCATCATTTTATATTTAGTAGCATCAGGCTAAATATTGAGACAGCCATAAAATCCTCTCGCTTCAAATCCTGGCGAACACACAACATTCAACATAAAGAGAAAAAGGGCTTACTTTCTTGTTGACATTGCTGCTATAAATAACTTGCTACATTTGCAGAACTTCGCTTCACTATTTCATTATATCTTGCGTAATAAAATGTTATAATCGTTTTATCGGTTTATTCCCAAAAATATCATAGAATTTTGGTAAAATATTAGACAACTTGTATGATTTACATTTTTATATCTACATATTTGTCCATCAATAAATCAGAGCATGTTTTATTTTAGACATATTGATAAATAAATTATCTCAAAATCAATCTAAACCCAATATACTAATTGTTAGATATACAGGAGATTGGGTTGTTTCAGTGTACGGTAGTGACGGTTGCCATAACAGCAAAACTATACTGATTTTGAGATAGGGTCCAAAGGGAGAAAAGTAAAGTATGTTTGTTCGAACAAGTTTCCATTATTGCAATGAGTCAGCGCCCTATATTGACATGATCTGTAGACCGCATCGATATTAAAGTGCCAAAAAAAGTTTCTTTGTTCAATTTCTTTTAATAATAACTGTCAATTGTATACGGATATATCAGTTTGTTTATTATTTTGATATAAGTTGACCATTAGTTGACCATTACTAGTTATTTACCAGCAATTAGTTTTTACGTATATAATTTAGCTTATTATTATTTCAGTGGTCGTGGGTATTGTCCTTTTTTAGTGAAGATTGAATAAATAAAAACAAACTTTAACTTAATCAAGATAAAATACAAAAGAGAAAGAGAAATTAAATTCAAGAAAAAAAAATTACAAAGATTTCTTATTTTTTTTTAAATTAAGTTTTGTTCTATATTGTTATATTATATTCATAACCTTTGTTTAAATGCTTATGTTGTGTTGTATTACATATTTTTATCAATAAAAATGGTTATAAACTATTTTGGTGTTTATATTTCTACCTATTGTTTTTTAACCTATTTTCATGTCTGCCACAACCGTTTTTGGAGTGTGGACGGTTGTGACACTCGCCATTTTCTCGTATGATTTGATTGTATGACTAACCTACCGTATTTTAGGACAGTATTTTAGTATTTATACTTTCAATTCACTTTACTCACAACTGCTAAATTAACAGAATTATTGCTGATCAAAAAAATGTGGCACAACCGTACCCAGTCTCCCCTACTAGACACTGCTGAAGAGCTAAAATTTCACCACCATTCTATTATAAAACCATAACCATTCAAAACATTTTCTGTCAAATTATTCCTAAACTAAAAAATATATGTATCAGAATATCACTGCTCTCCTTTAGTATTAATATTATTATTTAGTATTAACTATGCACAATAAAGGTATACTAATAGATTGTATCAAAATGAAAGTATAAAATTGTAAGATTTCATATTACTTCAAATTGAGTTCAATAATAAAAGGAAAAGTGTGGCTGACCGATTTTCAATTTCGAAAATATAAATCAATATTTATTGCAATCGAGTGACAATAGAAAACATATTATGAGTTTATTGAAACTCAATTCGCTTTATAAACACTATAAAATCTTTAACGATAAGTAATAAAAGTCAAAATACAGGAGAATAGAAATAGCGAATAAATATGCAATGATAATACTATGATACATATCATAGTATTTGAAAAAAATCATAGTTATTTTCTATACTAATTACACGTGTTTCTAATAATACATGTCCTTGTAGTTATATTATAGAACCATAATTACAGGGCGTTTTCGTAGACAACATCGGAATCGTTAACCTAAGGCCAAAGAACTTTGATTGATGATTGGAAAACCAGTGCTTTAGTAAAATATATTTGATTTTTTCTAGCTTTTTTTGTAATTCATAATAGACAAATGAGTTTAATATCGAACTCTATATATTTTACGATTTGTCAGTAATTAAAAATTACGTGTCTCTATTTGAATCTTTTTATTTGTAAAAATAATTAATGATTTATGCTTTTTCACATTGCAACTTGTTTTTCGTAAAGCTTACGGATGTTTTCTATCGTTGGTGAACAAAATATTTTGGAAATGATTTGTACAAAAGGTTTTACGATTCATAACATTCGAAACATGAAATTCGTTATCATAAAACTTATCGTTAGTTTAAATAAGACACGAATTTCAAACAAGCGTGAAAAATACCGATTTAAAAAATATTATGATTGAATTATTTGATTGAATAATTATAATCATTATATAGAAATATCAAAAGTCGTTTGTTTTAATAATAAGTTTATCGACTAAAAAATAGATGATTGTATAAAAACAGCATATGAATATATAACATCATTGCACAAACAAGGGAAGTTTAAATCAGATGTTCGTTATGTTTTCGAGAATTCGAATTCGAATTTAGAGTTCGAAATTTTGATTATAGAGACAGAGACAGAGCCGAACTCCAACTACTGCGAATACAAAACGAGTTATTTCCACACAATTAAAATTGGTTTAGCTGTTCTTCGCAAAAATTTAAAAATTTCAACATAGATGACCCTAATGTGTATGAATACGACATACACATTAGGGTGTTCGTTAATATGGACATTTTCGAATTTCCTCTCTCCAAGTTTTATCTCTTAATATTGTCATTTTGATAAAGCGCAACTCAATCAAAGTTTTGTATGGAAATAGCATGAAATTTTTTTCAAAAATTTTGCAGAGCGTAGAATTTTTAATAAAAAATGACACGAATTTTCACATATATGTGTATTACACTTACATTTTTTTATATATCAGAATTATCTAAAGGTTTGAAAGGATGAAAAATAAAATCTAAGTGCTAATTATTTCTAATAAAGAGCTCAATTTCGTTAGAGTATTCTAAGAGTTTTATTTATGGCATAATATGAAGAGAGTTTTCATATAATTTTTGTATATTCACGATTTATAACTATTAAAAATCAAAAAATACATCTTCATTTTAATTCCAATGATTTACAGGACAGTTTCTGGTAGAAAGTGGTGATAGTCGACATACGTCATTTGCGTGATTTAAAAAATTCGATAAATACTAATATAACTAAACAAGATTAAAGCTAAAAAAAATATCAATTTTTTTCTTGTCTTTTGGTCAAAAAAATATAAGAAGATTATATTGGAGGATTGTTTCATAAACATAGTTAGATCCAAGGTGACCATACGTCCCGGATTTCCACCTTGTGTCCCGGGTTTTTCTAAAAGCAATAACTGTCATGGATTTAGATTTTATGTCCCTGATTGCCCCGGGTTTTCGAAAAGTATAGAAAAATACTGAAGAAAATTGAACAGAATTTTATACTAATTGTAAGATTAGAATAAAAAAAAACATAGATCTAAAAATAAAAATTATAAAATAATAAAAGAATAAAAAGTTCTTACATTATGTCAGGATTGTATTTGTTATTTCAATAATAATAATAATAATAATCTTATTCAACTATACCATATACACCCCCCTCCCCCCGTCCTCCCGTCTCCGTCCCGGATTAATATAGCTTGGCTTAAAAAATATAGCCACCTTACTAGATTACATAATAGTAGATTATTTTTAATTTAAGATTATTTCATCACTAAAGCTCTCTATTTTTTTCAATTATTAACTTACTTGACATCATCGCCGATCGGTGGCAGAACTCCCGCCGCAACTGGAGGTGGCGGCAGGACGTCCTCGCCCACGGGCACCTGAACCTCGGAACCTTCACCATCCGTAGCGGGCGGTTCCTCTGCTGGTGATTCTTCAAGAGGTGGCGTCGGTGGCGATTTATCAAATTCGGCTATGGGAGCCGTGGGTTCGGGCAAGGGAGACACGGAGTTGTTATCCATTGTTCTGAAAATAATATATATTTATATAGCACTTACTTAGATTAATTAAATAGCAAAAAAAGTTCGGTAATTGAAAAAAGTTATATAATTATATGATATTTGCAATATATTTTATTATTACTACTTACTATTACTTATTATTATTTACATAAACGCCAAACATTTTTTCCTCAAAAAAGGCGAAGAAATGTGAAAAAAGAATAAACTAGTTGTAAGTAGCAATTTGCCTTAGGGCAAGTTGCATGAAGTTTCCGATATCTGTACATAATCAACTTAATCGATAAGAAATAAGATTCAGCAAGATTTAGGTAAAATGTTCCATATTTTTTCATGTACATTTCTATCTTAAACTCCGACGAGTAAATACATAGTTTCGATAACTTGTTAAGTTATCATGGTTATTAGTGTGTTTTACCATTTGTGATGTTAAAAAATATATATCTTATCAATGTGCACATACTCATACCATGGATTAATAATAGTTTCATATGCTATATTAGAATACAAAATTTTAACTTGATTACCACTGAATGATGGCTAAGATGCTAGCCGAAACGTATAGATTTTAAATAAATAAACTTAAAAAAAAACTCTCATACTATTTTTACTGATGTTCCGCCCGAATTTTAAACTCAAATTACACATATATCAACATCAAATTCAAGACTATTCAATATATATATATATATATATATATATATATATATATATATATATATATATATATTATAGATATATACAAGTTGAATTCAATGAGAATTACGTGAATGTGCTGTTGAAATCAATCGCAAATAAAAAATCCTCGTCGTATCTATTCAGTAAATAAGCCCTAAGTACATAGAAGATAAATGTATAAAGTCTCAATTGTTAAAAGTTACATTCAGGAATAATTTTTTTCCAGATAATATTACATTACATTCGGTAAAGTAAAACCAGATACACAAAAGGTTATTCAATGTCTAAATCTAGGAGATTTATCATTTGGCCATATGATAAACATTAATATATCATATAAATAAAATATTTTAACTGAAAGAATATTTTACTTTAAATATTTTTAAATTTCAACAAGTTAGTAATGCCTTATCTTAAAAACAAAATCACTAATAATTAAAAAAATTATAACAATTAAACTGTAGATTATTATTAGCCAACAAAGAGAGTATCGAACCTCTTTTATTGAAAAGAAAAATTCACATAGAGACTTATTCAGAAACACATTTGAAGCCTAGGTTAAGAAATTAAAACAAGACCAGGTTTATTGTAAAGATTGAGAAGTCAGTTAACTAAAGATTTACATATGTATCCTTATAACTTGTAATAAAGCCGATTTCAAAAATCCTAAGAGTTACTCTCAATGTCGATACATTAACGATACAAAGTTATAGAAAACCCAGAGCAACGAGTGCTGACTTATCTTTATATTCAAGCAATTTTATAGATTAGTGAAATGAGTAAGAATAAACGAGAGAGTAAAATATAATTACGTATTATAAATTACAGAACAGACAGGAAAAACATTAAAACACAAACAGGTAAATCGATAAACTCTGTAAGATGGGATGAATTCTGTAATGAGTATTTTTATCTTATAAAAACTTATGAAGATCTAAATTTGAAGTTGCTTATATCATGGATTCACTGTATACGTACACATTATACACGACTTTCATTACTAACACATAACATTTTCATATAAAAAATTGTTGAATATAAATAAACCAAATTAATTTGCTTGAATCATAAATATTGTTAACGACTACATGTAAAATGTATCGATATATAAAATAGGTAATATATATGCATTCCAGAATATCATTTTGTAGTATTTTGTAGACATTTTGATATATTTATTGCTCATAGATCCAAATATTATTGAATAAAACTATATGTTTAATAATATTAATATCATACAGTTAATACAAAACATAGAGTACATAATAATTATTCTCAGAAGTCTTCACCAATTATAATACGTATTACTATTACTATATTCATAATACACCTTTGGTGTAATTTCAGATAAAAGTGAAGAATATTAAGATAAAAATTAACTATGTGTATACAAAGTAGAGAAGACTGGGTACGGTTGTGCCACTTTTTGATTAACCATAAATTTGTTAATTTATCACTGGACAACAGTAAATTAAATGGTAATTTGAAAATTTGTCTACGTAGAAATACTAAAATACATACGATCCAACTGAATATAAAATTCTTCAAATAAACATACTACATCTTTCTCCCTTTGGACCCTATATCAAAATCAGTAAAATTTAGCTGTTATAACTTCTGTCACTACCGTACCAGGGGTGCCCAGTCTCCCCTATAAAACATTCTATATATAAATTTAAATAAAAGCTCTGGTATTTGATATGTGATATTAATTTAGCTATGTTTGATCTGAATGTTTCGTTTTTAAGAAGAAAAATAAATATACAAATTTTTAGTAGATAACATGTTCCATTATTGTTTATTAAAATTTAAAATTGCAACAAATATAGTTAAAGCCTTCAATAATGACTATATTCACTTCCCATAGAATAAGTTATTGTAATCGTCCCAAAATCGAAATTAATTTTTTTTGCATATCTTCACGTTTTGAAGATTTCTGAACATTTTGGCACACCCTAAAAAAATTGATATATTTGTGTGTATGTATGTATGGATACAATTTTTCGTCCACGTTTTCAGGCGCACGGATCAATCGATATGAATGGTTCAAAAATATTCGATTCCTATTGATAGGAAGATGTGCTGATTAGTTTTTGGCAAAGGCAGGTCTAGCCGTTTCAAGATACGGAGCTAGCAAAAATGGCAGTTTTTAAGATAAATAAGCATCCGCTTTGAATAATTCGGAAAAACTTTTTGCTTGTGTTGACGAAACAATTGCTTTTGCGGAAAGATTTTTTTTGCATTTTTTTTAACTAAATTTTATTCTTCGAATATTTCATTATGGTATGGAAAGTTCCAGCTATTTGCCCGATGCCATACACCACTAGTTTTTAAATGTCTTATGTAAGGTAAGTTAAAGTCTCTCATGGCGAATAATCCATAATCGATATTGAGGTATACTAAGGTGCACCTATTGATAGCAACTTATTGAAAACTTTTTAGTGTCGTCAATAGAGCTTAATCGATAAAGGTATTAACTCTATTGTCGCCACTAAAGTTAAGTACGTGTATGTCAACAGAAAATAGTCTGAGAAAAATTCAATGATATTTAAAATCCAGTCAAAATTTTTGCAGGATATATTACCACCATAGCAACAAATAGAATGAACACAAATAATAAAGTCAACCCTAAGAAGAATATGAAACTGGTTCACACATGGAAAAGAGAAGAAAAGGAATATATCAGTAAATATTGGGACTCTTCTCAGATAAGCTTGATCTATTACCTTATTTATTTTTTGCGATTTTAAAATCACATGCTTTAATAAATCTCCGCTTTATCGCATTCCTTTTATTCCTGAAAAGTTAATATAATATGCAAAACTTGTGCTGAAATTATTTTTTTATAGAGCTCCTGGCAAAATTGCAAAAACTTTCGTTAATAATTGAGTGCAAAGAATTTTTTCAATAAATATTTCAAAAAACAATAAAGTCAATCTGTCTGACTTTCCTCTTTACGACTACAATTTAATTATTTTTTGCCTATTCTCTTTTTCCACAAAAGTAAAGGGAATGTACTCGATTGAATATTTGATTAAAGACAATTCTATTTAACGATCTCAGCTCAAATAAAACAATACAAAACAGATAAAAGCGTATTCGCTAGTATTTACCGTTAATTATTTAATATTGATCCAAAGTAGGCTAATGGAACAAAGTTTTTAGCTATAATACATACTTGTACTGTCTATTTGCAATATTCTATTATCATTTTTTTCCATTTCTCTATGAAACATAGTTTAAACGTAATTAGCGATAACAGAAAATTAATTATATCAAACTTTTGAAGTTATCAATTTATAACAATTAATTTATATGGAACGTTAAAGTAAACTGTTTATTTACCAAGAAAATTTATTGCCTGCTGAGCCGGTTCGTGGCTATTACTAAAGTAAAATCAATTGTAAATAAAATCAATTTGCTTAGTTAGTAATTGTATCTTATTGAACATTTAAACGCGTTAATCTTTATAAAAAATTAATAAGCCATTTATGAATATTGATTAACAAAATGTAATGGTTTCAATGTTTAACGTAGAATTCAAAAGCACTTTAATGATATTTTTATTCTGAAAACTCTTATAAGGTTCACCTGTAATGTTGATATTACCAAAACGAAATTAGTGAAACCATAATTATTTGAACAAAAATTAATCACAAATGAATTTTTTTATAACGTAGGGTAGGATGGAGCACAAAAGTCTAATTTGATCGTGAGCAATTATATCGTAAAAACCAAACCAATTATATCACAACAAATAACACATATCAAACAAAAAACTATCTGACTATGTTCAGTAAAACTTCCAGCTGATTCATCATAGCAAATATTTGTTTTTTTTTTGCTTTTTTCCAAAAATTTGTCACCTGGCTCTTTTCACTCCATAGGCAGTATAAAATGAACGGTCAAGGGACAAATAGATACAATGTTTTATTTTTAATTTTAAAGGAAATCACGATATAATCGCTACATTTTTTATCAAAAGCAAATATAAATTTTATGGGTACATTTTTTACATAGATAGCACCGTATATAACCCTGATCTGGTATCTCGTCAGAAATATTCAGCAGCAGAGTTGGAATAACTCTAGTTGGAAAATGCTTCCTTCAACTTAATTTACTTTTTCATTTACTATTTTTTATTGTTTACACCTTTGTCAGGGTATAAGTTTAGTTTGTTCTTTTTACTCCACCCACATATAATCTTTTATATGTGTTATATAAAAAAATATTGAATCTAACTTAAAAATAACAATTTTACAACAAAAACAACATATACTTAAAAATTATATTATGGTCTCGTAAACTAAATCAAAATGCTCACGACTAAGAAATCTAACAATGAAGGGAAGTATATTTGCTTTGTATTTTCAAATATTGCCGTTTATTTTCCGATAGCAAAGTCGTAAGAATCAAGGCGATGGCTGGTTATACATCTTTAACCCTCTACTTCCAAAAATTGTTATTAAAAAATTCCTATATTCACTTGTTTTTGAGATATCGGTGGTGGACCTTTTTACCCTGAAATGAGACGATTGAAAAACAATAATGCTAAATAAAAAAGATGATAAAATATAACTGAAAACTTAAGTCTATTACAAGAAAACCAGGAATTATGAGATGTTGACCACTACCACTACTTGGAAAACATTTGAACTAAAACCTCCACCGCACGAAAGAGACCACAATTTAAGCTGCTTGCAAACTTGATTTATGGGGAAAAGTATAAACTTTTTATTCGTGTATAAAATAGGAAAATAAAGTTGACTCATAACGTAGGAAATAAAAAAGTAACATAATAAATAAAGAAGAGTTACCATATAAAATAGAGAAGATTACTGAATAGAACCCATATATTGCCACGTAAAAAAAAAACAAAGAAAAAATAGAACGACTTACCGGATTTGATCTAGAAAACAGCAGATGATTGAAAATCATCGATCTTCAATTTAACATTGATAATAAAAATCCAAAGTACTAAAATTTATGCATAAAAAAATAAAATAAGAAAATATAAATGTGGTGCATACATATATTAGATTCGATTTCAAGTAGAGCATATATATATATATATATATATATATATATATATATGTGTGTGTGTGTGTGTATGTATAAGATACAAGATTTCACCTGTGTTGTATTTGCAGTGAGAAATAAGAAAATATTAAAATCTAATCAACGCGCCAATGAGCAAAGAAATCACAAAAGATACGTGGAGAGGTCTCATTTCAACTCACAAGGGAAAAGTTTCCCCTTGATGAAGACTAAACTTTCCGGTTCTTCAATTTCGAAGTTATTTTTCGAAATGAACTTCACAAAAGGAAATACGGAGTGAATTACACCTCTTATAATCAGCTTTCATAATTCTCTGTTATTTAAAATTAAATTTCTGTTACTGTATTTAAAAACTAGGCATATATATATATATATATATATATATATATATATATATTTATAAATTACATTCAAAGTGCAAAGAAGGTTTAATTTTGTTGAGTAAATAATTTATCTACACAACATTTAATTATATAATCCTCTTAAAAAAATTATGTTTTAGCATCTCGTTGATATAACATACCATTTTATATGGTATTTCTATTTTATTATGATGTCCATTTATTAACTTCCCGTAGGGTAAGTTATAGTAATCGCAAAAAAAAAATTTTATATATCTTTACATTTCAAAACCTTCTGAACAGTTTAGTATACCTTTGAAAAAGTTTATGTTTTGTGTGTGTATGTATGTGTGCGGATCAACCGATTCGAATAATTCAAAAAATATTCGAATCGTATTGATTCGAGACGAGCTGATTAATTTTTGACAAATGCAGGTCCAGCCGTTTCGAAGATCAGGGGCAAAATGTGCCAAAAATGGTAATTTAGTTTTTGAGAGAACGGAGCGTCCTATTTAAATCATTTCAGAAACATTTTATTTATATTGACTAAATAAAGAACTGATAAAATTTTTGGTAAGGCAGGTGTAGCAATTTTGGAGATCCAATAAAAAAAGTAAAGAAAATGTCATTTAGCGGTCAAAAATGATCTGATATTTTATAGATAGTTTAATAATAAGAACAAATTTTGTTTACATTTCTATGGGTTCCGTACCAATGTTTATCCCTTATTCTGTGACGCGGCGCCCACGCGCTTCGATATTTCAATTCTACGCAGCTAACCTTTTGCTATTGCTTTGAAAAAAGTTTAAAATCCAAATATAAAAAAATGAAATTTTTCAAGACGGTTATTTTTCAAAAATCACAAAAATCTATTTTTATTTTAAGTTTTCAAAAAAGTTTAAAGCTTTTTAAAAAATGTAATTTCCGGTATGGGGCAAATTTTAGCGTTTTGCCTCACGGCACATTGTCACCACTAATTTTTATTTTATTTCCATGTTTAGTTCGCTTCAGTTGATTATAATAAGAAATTTACATTAAAAGTACATTTTTACGGAGAGTTAATAGAAGGACTTACTCATAGACGGAAATCTAGAAATGATAAGACAGTCTGCCACAGCAAATTACTATAATTTTCCTCATTTCCTGAACATCTATATCTTAAGCTCATATCGCAATATATGTGTTAGATTATTATAGCAAAGTAATGGCGAAGTCGTTCTGAATTATTTGTATCACCATAACATGAATAATTCGCTATCTTGAATGCGAGCCTCATATAGGTGTATTAGAGTAAACTTTCTAAGGAGCGCGTGCACGTCATGTCGTAATAGATTTAATAGTCGTAATAGGCGGATTTTTGCTGCTTTATATATTAATTAAAACGGTCTATGTTATGGAGGCTCTCAGGGCAATCGCTTTTGTTATTAATTGGACTTTAGAAATATTAAATCATCCAACAAACTCAAACAAGCGGCCTCTGAATTTAAATTTTGAAATTTACGTTTTGTGCCTCCAACACAAGATATATACTATATATGTATATTTACAAAATTTATATACATACTACTATGGATTTATAGAAGTTTGCAAAATGAAACTTACGTTTGCATTATTAGATTTATGCAAAAGTATTCAAATAGGATAAAATTATAAAATATTACAACACTCTATTAGGCATAATTGTGTTTTATCACTTAACAACCAATTTAAGAATGTTGAAATTTAATTTAAGATTATGTTTTTAAGCTGGCTCTCTTAATTTTATTTGACACAAAAATAACATTATAAATAGTTTCAACAACATTTTGCATTTTATTTTAAATTTTATGTTTAAGATAATTGGAATCCCTGAAGATGAAAAAAATGAATTCCGAAATTACTCCCAAGTTTGTTATAAATGCATATTCATATAAAATTATCCCCAAAAATATATATATATATATATATATATATATATATATAATTACAATAATAATGATAATTTTTTAAACCAAGGCAAACAATTAATTTGCTATCTCTATTCTATTCCAGAAATTAATAATATAATCAGTTATATTATTAAATGTTGTCAGGAGGCTGTTGTCAGGATTCAATAATCTATCTTCGTTATAACTTCAAAGTCTAAATAACAAATTGTTTTTTTGCAAAATAGATTATTTGACGTTTTGGAAAATATGTTTGCCAGGTAATTGAGTAAATAATTCTTATTTCAATTTCAATTGAAATTTCAAAATCTTTGTTTGGATATTTACCCGTAGGTACGTATAGTATCCAATATCCATCGTATCTGTTGTTCTCAGTATATTTAATAATCCTTATTTTTCATTTTTACTTTTTTATGGTATATTTATTTTTATATAGGGTAGGCCGGGCCAAATTCTAATTTGATTTTGAGCAATCATATTGTGAAAACCAACCCAATCACACCACAACAAATACCACATTTCAAACAAACAACTATCCGTCTATGTCCAGTAAAACTCTCAGCTAATTCATCATTGTAGAAATATGTTTATTGTGTATTTTCCAAATTTGTCACCTATTTCTTTTTGATTGGGGTAAAATGTGACAGTCAGAAGGCAAACAGATCCAATGTCATATTTTTTCATTTTGATGGGATTTTACGAAATAATAGCTACACTATTCAACCAATGCAAGATATAAGTTTCATATATACATTTTTTACAGAGATTACAGAGAACACTGTATATAATCTTGATCTAGTATTTTGTCAGAAATATTCATCAGCGAAGATGTAAAAACTATTATTTTAATTTATATCTTGTAGATTGTTTTTTTCATGTTTTTACTTTTTTATTTACTATTTTTTATTGTTTACATTTTTGCCAGGGTAAA
>NW_020537123.1:0-22924 GCF_003426905.1 Ctenocephalides felis | reverse complement strand
TATAATTATTTTTATAGATTGCAGAATAAATAAAATAAAAAAAAAAAAAAAAAAGTAATTGCGCAGATTCAATTTGAATGTATACTTTCAAAAACCCGGTACAATCCGAAACAAAAGTTTTTCTAAATCCAGGACAATTATTGCTCTTACAAAAGCCCTGGATACTAGGTTGAAATCCGGGACTGTGGCGGTTAAACCAGGACGTATGGTCATCTTACTATACTGAATATTAAAGTTTCTATTGGAGAATTACAGGCGCCTAAAAACTGATGAACTTTAAAGCTTTCAAATTTGAGGTTTAATGTTTAAATCATAATAAATGTAATCTTCCCGAAATACTTATTTAGACGTTTATGAACTACTGGAAACGGTCATAAAACAACAAAAAGTTGTGAACTAATATTTACTATTGATAAAATTCTATATTTGATTGTTATTATTCATATATCTGATACAAATATTTCCATATACAGTTTTATTAAATTTATTCATTTATTTTTCTAAATAGTTCAGTTTAATTCTATAGAAGCTCGAATTTATAAATTTAACTTATGCATTAAAAATATGAATTCACTTCACATGAATAACAAAAAGGTTCCATTAACATTTCATGAATATTTTCCATTGTGGTAACTTGGATTGTGTATACAAAGAGTGATAAAAATATAGAGCTTTCTCATCAGAAATAATAATCATAATAACGAAAAAAAATGCAAAAGAAAAAAGTTTTGAGCTCCAAAGTTTCCGCTGACTTCAATTTAACTATTACAGCTTGTTATCGAAGTTTTAAAATGAGCAAATCTAGTTTTCCGGAACAATTGCGCCCGTCGAAGTTTTTCTCGAGAAGCGGTCCGTCAAAAGAGTTTTCTCCGGCGCCGAACAAACTTAACAGAGTCGTGCCCCTCTCGCGGACACTCATTGTAGGTTAATATCATCCCTCGTTGATCCGTCGACGACTTATAGTCACGTTTCTTCTTGAAAATTATTAAATGCTTTGGATGTTGCGAATTCTCGACTTTTATCCGTGCAGTAATAATATTGAATGTGAATTTTAAAGCCAATAAAAGATCACATCATGTCTATACAAAATTAAATATATGAAGATTAGTATATAAAGAGTTAATGTCTAGAAAAACCAATTTCCAAAATATATATAATTATGGGCCGATTTGCCGTGAAGTAGACCAATATTATGTACAAGCCATCACGTGGCAGTTTTCATACATAATCGTACTAAATACTGTCAAAAAGCCAAGAATTTGCAATAAGATCAAGCTTTTTACACATAAAATGCAACTTCACTCATAACCACCATAATCTTAAACCATAACACAAAGATCCAGTTATCATAACATCGTTTTTTGACTGAGTTTGATTGTCTATCTAAAACTGCACTGTGGTCACAACCAAATGGCTTTTGATAGTATTTAGTACGATTTTGTATGAAAACTGCTACATAACATACCATTGCCTTTACATTGGGCTATTTTACGGCAGAATCAGTCCCTCAATCTTGGCCGTCTAGTTCTGTTATGAGTTACGTAATTTATGCGTGAAATGTACATTGCACTTATCAGCAGGTAGAATATGGAATTTATTTTTACCTGCTGATAAGTATTTTCTTGCATTATCAGTTTGTTTGGTTGTGAGCACTGTTGTTTAGCTTACTAAACCTTAATGTATATTTTTAAGTACAAGTTGTTAATTGTTTTTTAAGATGTATTGGTAATTTTAAGTTAGACTCAACAGTTTTTTATATAATCTCTATAAAATGTTACACGTGGGAGGGGTAAAAAGGACCAACTAAAACTTAAACGTGGCAAAGATGCAAATAATAAAAAATGCTAAATAAAAAAGTAAATTAAGTTGAAAAAGCAAACCAGAGATAAGTTGAATGAATAGTTATTCCAACCCTGATGATACATATTTTTGACAAATACCCAGATATATAACCAGATCAAGGTTATATATAGTATTTTTTATGTAGCAAATGTGCCCATGAAATTTATATAAAATTCGTTTCATATTGTTTTATAAAATGAGACATTGGATCTGTTTGTTCCTGGCTATGCTAATTTACCTTGCCTATGGGGTGTAAATTAGAACCAAGTTACAAATTTTTGAAAAACAGCTAACATTTGCTTAAACAAATTCTAATTGCAAAACATGTCTCGACGAAAAGAGCTTTGTATATGTATTAATTTATTTTTATTAATTTAATATTTTTAGAAAAGTTGTTGTGATATAATTGGTGTATCATATTTCTTAAATTATTTGTATGCACTAAATATGGATCAAAACAGGGCCCGAAACGTAATAAATTAGCAATTAAATGTTTGTACATTTATGTGCGTTCGAATATGGAATGTATTTTTACCTGCTAAGTATTTTCCTTCCACATGTAAGATTTTATAGAGATTATATAAAAAACTGTTGAGTCTAACTCAAAATTACCAATACATCTCATAAAACAATTAAACAACTTGTACTTAAAATATACATTAAGGTTTAGTAAGCTAAACAACAGTGCTCACAACCAAACAAATTAACAATGCAAGAAAATACTTTTCTCATGAACTTGCAAACATTGCCGTTTATCCCCCGATAGCGACGTCGTAAGAATCAAGGTGATAGCTGGTTATAAATTTTTTTCTCTACTTTCAAATATTGTTGTTAAAAAAAATCTTAACTAGACTTGTTTTTGAGATAAATGTGGTGGATCTTTTTACCCGCGGACTTTCAAGCTCCGCTCTATCCTACGTTTCTTTGTAAGCTTGTCATGCGAGAAACAATCCACCTTGGCTTTATTTTTGAATAAAACTTTGCAAATAGTGAAGTACATAAATTTGTTCCTTTTTATGTGCGCCAGTTTTCAAGGCGGAATACGACTAAAATGTAGTCTCGTTCGCCTGACGATGTACAGCATCGTTGAAAGTTTTGTAATGAACCGCAATGCACAATTATAAAAGAATAAAAGTATATGCAAATTAAATTTATACAGCGGAAATGAAATCGAATAATTTTTCTTGAAAAACTGATGTAATTTTATTTGAATTTTATATTTTTAGTTCTTTAATTAATTTATATTTTCAATAAATGGTCGTTAGAATTTTCTGGGAGAACAATTACATTTGATACTTGCAATGTTCATTTCATGTCGAATACAAACGAAAAATAACTGAACTAAACAAGTTTTTTGATTAAATGTTTTTATTGTTATTAGCTATTGAGAAAATTTAACATCAATTATGTTCAGAAGTTTAATTTGAAAAAAATAATTAAACACTATTGTTATTTACAGTCTCTGCAAAGCAAACTTTATGAATATTTTTTCAATTATTAGTCTTCCTAACGGGTTGATTATTTCTATAAAATGTATTTAATTAAACTTTCATTTCTCGGAAAATGCAGAAAACATGGTAAACTTGCATTGTTTTGCAAAGTATATTTCTCAGAATCGAAATGATCAACAAACTAAGCTGTAAGAGTAGCAATTAGTTCTGTTGACGAGCATTCAAATCTTCTTTATTGTAAATTGTAAATATTTCTTTGAATACTATTATAAGCACCTAGTAATTATTTTAAAATCCGTCGCAGGAGAGTTTCTAGAAAATGCGTATTTTTATTAATGCACTTTTGTAATGAAATGTCACGTTCCTGCAGTTTATATAAAAATATGAATTTATTAACTAACCCATATAATATTTTCATATATTCATCCATCAGTACATATTTGTATGGTGTTCTATATAATATACATGTAAAGTACGAGGTCTGTTCAAAAAGTACCCGGAATTACTAATAATTAAATTTCGCGGGTCTGGAGTGTCTGATTGTCAAAATTTTTTTTTTATTGTGTTGGTATACATGCCCCTAAAGTATGATGAAATTTTCAGCTGTATTCACTGTTTACTTTGTCTGTGGTAGTCGCTAAGGTTCGACGTGTTTTTCTGAGCTCGGCGATTTTTACAATGGAAGAATTGAAAAGTCAAAGAATTTGTATTAAATTTTGCGTAAAAAATGAAATAAAGTGTTGCAAAGTGCAAAAATTCACCAGATATGGCTCCGTGTGACTTTTTCCTATTCCCAAAGTTGAAGAGACCCATGAAAGGACGGCGGTTTTCCTCGATTGAAGAAAATCGCTGAGAGTGCTCAAGGACATATCAAAAAGTGAATATCAAGGGTGCTTCAAAAATTGGAAAAAACGCTGGCATAAGTGTATTATATCTGGGGGGGACTACTTTGAAGGGGACCACATTAATGTAGACGAATAAATAAATATTTTTTTGAAAAAACGAAAATTCCGGAAACTTTTTGAACAGACCTCGTACGTGTTTTAAAGTCTGGAAGAAATATTTTGATACATAGTTACTTCATGTCCTATTTGCGCCTTATTACAATGTTCTTGAATCGTTAAATTTTGAATTATTTCTTTGTAGATGCATTTGATGTTTTTGGTATCATGGACTACACATTTTGGCTTATTTTATATTGTTGTAAAATATTATATTTATGGATGAATTTTACGCGGTGGGTCACCACAGATATTAGTTTTATCTGTTCATGTGTTCGAAATGGGATTACAGTTGCAATATGTAATGAGTTATGTACGGGATTAATTTTAATCCATTTTTTGTTGTGCAGGTAGAATAGGTAGGGTAGAGCGAAGCTTAAAAGTGCCCGGCTAAAAAGGTCCACCACTAATATCTCAAAAACACAAATTTTCAACAATATTTGAAAGTAGAAGGGAAAATATGTATAACCAGGTGTCATCTTGTTTTTTCGTCGTTGCTATCGGGAGATAAACGACCATGTTTGAAAATCCATAACAAAAGTATTTTTTTGTTTGTTAGTTTTTTGGTTATTCTACTGATTCTAGTTTACGAGACTTTAAAATAATTTCTAAATAAACGATATTTAATGGTTTTATAAGATGTATTTTTATTTTTAAATTAGATTCAACAGATGTTTTTATATAACCTCTGTAATAGCTCACATGTAAGTGGGGTACAAAGGATCAACTGAACCTTTGCCCTCACACATGTGTTAAAAAAATAGTGCATGAAATAGTTAATTAAGTTGAAGAAATCAATTGTTAAAAGATAAATTTAATTATTAGTTATTTCAGATCCGATACAAAGTATTTCTGGTAAAGTGCAAAATCAATATTATATTCGGTGTAATGCCTATGAAATTTTTATTTGGAATAATTTAGCTGCTATTTCGTAATGTACAAATTTGAAAATAAGTCATTGCTCATGTTTGCTTGGTGACTGTCCCATCCTACCCAGTCCATGGGGTGAAAGGGACGAAGTTTATTTAAAAAAAATAGCTAAATAATATATTTATGTAATAAGGAATAAACTGGAAATTCTGAACGTACTTTGATAGTTGTTTGTTTTATACGAGTTATGTATTGTGATATAATTCATTTGGTTACAGTATAATTACTGAAAGTCAAATTGAATCTTTGTGCCCCGTCCTCCCTTATATACAAACTAATTAATCTTGTGGATCATAATTACATGAAATTTGTATTGATACCAACTATTTAGTACTGATAATGTTTTTAACTTATGTTAGCAAAAGTGAGAGATTTATTTTTGCCAGAAAATCCGAACTACTATTTTTATTTTCACGACGTTTCGAATAATTCTGAATCACTATTGTAAAAGAGAATGTATGTTTGTGTGAATTTGAGCTAAAATTTGACTTTTCGCCGACGCTTTATCGAAAACAGCTTCACCGGTCTTGAAATTTTAAGAACCGGGCTGTTCAGTCGTAAAAAAATATTTTTTGACTATTTTGGTGAAACTTCATATTTTAATAGTGTTCCGTTTTAACGAACTACCTAAAATATTATAGGCCTACGACAAGTAGTTTATTTATAAAAACTTATTAAAGTTTTGAATAATGAGCCGTGCTTTGAGAAAATACACCGTGTATATATTAGTCGAGTGTTCGTTTCTTGTTCAATAATTTATAATAACTAGTGGGGCGCATGGCATCGTGCCTTAAGCTAAATTGCTGGATCTTCCCGTACCGTAACGAAATGTTCGAGGAATATTAAATGTTTTGAAATAGATTATTATAAATACCGAAACATTTGTCTCATATTTATTTATAAGAATTATATAAACTGCATTACAAAGTTGTTTTGTCAACACAAGCAGAAAGTTTTTTGAATCATTCAATTCGGATGCTTATTTCTCTCAAAAACTGCCATTTTTTGTATATTTAGCTCTGTATCTTGGAAATGGCTGGGCCTGCCTTTGCCAAAAACTAATAACCAATTCTCCCAATCCTTGCTAATTCAATGTTTTTACACACAAAACACACACACACATATCCATTTTTCTGAGGTATGCCAAAATGTTCAGAAACCTTCAAAACGTCGAGAAATGCAAAAATTTTCAATTTTGATTTTTTGGACGATTACAATAATTTACCCTACGGGAAGTTAACAAAACTATTTATCGAAAATATTTAACATGTTTGAGAAATTTGCATAAAATTGAATAACCTGTGATAGCTTGTATAAATATAATGTATAAGGCAACTCGGTAAAAGTATATTATAATATAATGTTGATTTTTTAATGATAATGTTGAATATTTACACATTACTCGAAAGTTCATATACCTTGTTCTTATATTGTAAGAATAGTATTTAAATATTTTTCAACAGAATTAATTGCTGCTCTTAAAGTTTTAGTTTGTTCATTTCGGTTTTGAGAAATATACTTCGAAAAATAATGCAAGCTTGACCGTGATTGATCTGTTTTCTAAGAAATGAGAATTATTTGTATGGAATCCAAAATTCTGTAGTTTTAATTGCACGATTTTGGTAAAATCTTACTCAGAGCTTATCATTACTCAGAAATGTTTGTAACTAGTATAACGATAATATCTATGTCGGTCTTGTTCTTTGTTTGTATAGATAAGCCATTGAAATCAGGCCGTTATGAGCAGCTCTGCATGGAATTATCATTTGCTAATTATTTTTCTTGTATTATTTTTAAGGCGCGAGGGCGTTGCGTGCCGGCTGTTCATTATTGCTTCGGGGAGTAGGTATTCGCTTGGGGTATCGTGGGTATCGTACTGCCGGGGTCTATTTATAATGAGATTATACGCCAGAAATTCTCGACGATATCGAGGTGTCGCTTCTGCTCGCTTTTTCGCTCTTCCCTCTCGAATTTTTTCCCTCATCAACAAAACATCTCATGAGAAACTCACAACATTTAATATTAATAAATCTATTATGACAGGTTTTCGTTTTCAGATAGGCCGCACTGCTTCCTTCGCAAAAAGATTATACGTATAAAATAGCATGATAATATACAAACTCATAATTATTACGGTATTATGTATAATGATATGCATACATAATTTTTACGATATTTTTACAGTATACGATTTTCACAATGAAATCAAGTGAGCTTCCGATGTACTAGAACGTTTTTGACGATAAAAATCATGGTCATAAAGAACATACTGAAATATTACGGCTCTACGACATGTCGTATAATTTTAAAAATTCATCAAAATTTCAAAAAATGAGCATCGCTTTTGTTACGTGAGACAAAATTAGACCTATCGTCGATGTTTTGTAAAAAAACGCTAAATCGATTTCAAGAATTTAAAACATAAAATATTGAAGTCGCACTGCTTAGTCGTTCTTAAATTAAATGGTTAAATTGTGAAAAATATTCTTACATAGAGTAGTGCCATACCCTTATACTATGGATCATTGTGTTCACCTGTATTTTTAACTTCCCGTAGGGCAAGTTATAGCAATCGCAAAAAAATCGAAAATAAAAATTTTTATATATCTTTACGTTTCAAAGATTTCTGAATATTTTGGCATACCTTAGAAAAAATGGATGTGTGGTGCGTGCATGTGTGTGTGTGTGCGGTGCAAATTTTTGTCGACGATTTCGGGAACACCGATCAACCGATATGAATAATTATATGATAATTAATATGAAAGCATTCAAATTGTATTGATAAGGAGACGTACTGATTAGTTTTTGGCGAAGGCAGGTCTAGCCGTTCCGAAGATACGGGGCAAAAAGTGCCAAAAATGGTAACTCAGTTTTTAAGAGAACGGAAAGTCCGATTTTAATAATTCAAAAAACATTTTACTTGTATTGACGATAAAAAAATGATCAAATTTTCAAGACGGCAGGTCTAGCGGTTTCGGAGATCTAATGAAAAAAGTAAAAAAAATGCCATTTGGCGGTCAAAAATGATCATTAGACATACGCACATCAAATTATCAGATATTTTATAGAGATTTTAACAATAAGTATAAATTTTGTTTACATTCCTATGGGTTCCGTACCAATGTTTATTCATTAGACGGCGACGCGCCGCTTACGCGCTTTCACATTTTGTCTCTATGCAGTTAAAACAGTACGATTGCTTTGAAAATAAGTTCAGAATTTTCAAAATATGTCAAAATAAAGAGAACATTTTTTTAAAATTTTTTTTTTCAAAAAAAGTAATTTTTGTCAAATTTGTAGTTTCTCAAAAATCTATTTTTTTTGAAGTAAATTTTTTTCAAAAATGTTTATCGTTTTTGATAAAATAATAATTTTTGGTACGGGAAGTTCCAGCAATTTGCCTTAAGGCACGATGCCATGCGCTCCACTAGTTAATATATTGATGAACAAATTATAAGTACTTTTTATTATTTTACTTTTAATTCCTAAACTGACTCTTTTACTTTAAAACTTACTGTTTTACTTTAAACTTAAACTTATGTGATACCTATTTTAGTCTTAAATTGTTTTCTAGTTTAACGAATGAAAGCTTAGTCAATAGCCGAAACGTATGGATTTCATCTATAATATACATATACAGATTTGCATATAGAAATGAAAATGCATTCTGATATGTTATGGAAGTTATATATGATGCAGTGCGAGTACAGATCTATTTCGTTGTTTAAGTTTTGATGAGTTCTGTTTTGAACTCTGCTCCTTTGTCAAAATCATAACTTCGTCTTAGTGTATTTTAATGTTTTTGAAAGCATTCGTTCTTTAGACGGTTTGGTTATAAAAGTTTGTTTCTTTGTGCTTGAACGAATGTTCAGTATCTACGAACGAATAATCTTTTATCGTACTATTCTTTGAAGATTCATGTCGAGAAACGGTTGATGTTGTTTTGTGAGAAAGACATTCAAATGGTAAATGCTAGTTTATTTATTGTTTATCGATTTATCAATATCAGGTTTGGGTAAATTATTATAGTCAACTATAATAGATCGTTTTAGTTGTGTATACATACCATAATTACCACATTTGCTGAGGCGAAAAACAATGTCATAAGTTTTTTTTAATTAATATTCAAATTAAAACAAAATTAAGTCGGGAAAACACGAGTTTTTCTACTATTGTCTGACGTTCTCGTCTCACTTTTCAGCTTTTAACTTTCATTGTTTGCCCCATGAAATGACAATCATCCATAATATTTTATCGTTTCTTTATTCAAAACAAGCTGGTTTAAAAATCTCTCATTTATAGAGATTGAGGTAAAACAAAAAGAACAATAACTTGAAAAATTGCAGCTCATTTATGTTATTGCCCAACTTTTATACATTGATTCTTTGTTTAGTAATAAATGACTCATTTATAATAGAAATAATTTTATTAATTGACTTATAGGTATTATAATTTATATTTTAATTAATATTTTATTGTACGTAAGGATATTATTATTTTGATAGTAATGAAACACCTGAATTAGTCATATGAAATATGCTAGTATTAATTTTATATTTAGTATTTGTGATTCAGATAGCAAGGCTTTTCGATTTTCAAATTTTTAATAAAATCAAGATCAAAATAAAATAAAACCTTCATATATCGAAAACATATATGCGTCCGTCAATAAACGTAAATTCGAAAATGTCCATATTAAGGACCACCCTGATTATATATATATATATATATATATATATATATATATATATATATATATATATATATATATATATATATATATATATAATGTGTTTATATTAAGGTTATATAATTCCAACGATAAATTTATTGCACCATCACTATTATTTTCAAAAGAATATAAATGTGTTCATTGTACATATCGTATTCTTCTTATATGTATATTATATATATATATATATATATATATATATATATATATATATCGTTGCACTCATAAATATATAATATTGATATTTATTATTCTTTATAAACCTGTATGTTCAATCCGAACATTAGTTTGTGTTCACGTGACATTCATATTTATATATTTCTTTGTGTCTCATGTGAAGTTTTCCAATATCAACATTTGTCTCCCAGTTCTCGAAGTTAGTTTGCTTGATTTGCCCTATTCTTAGGTATAAGTTTGACATCTATCCGAGCATGAGGTCTCAAATTAGGTCTAGCTGCCATTTCGCGCTCGCCGTGTACCAGTCTCCACGTCAAAACACTTACAATTTGTTAGATATATAGAACGAGCATCTCGTACGATGGTGGGACTTTGCACATAACCTATTAACGAATACGGTTTTATATAGATATGCTTGAAACCTTTATAAACATGATGCAATTGAATTTTAATAGAACATTATTTGCGATAAATTCGCTTGTAAGTACAAGATCGCTCCACCGTAAACCTGTAGCTATTACTATGCAAAGCAATGAATATCTTAGCGTTTTACGTAAAGCGCTAGCAAATAGATATGAAAATGTGAAGACAATACAACTACAACCAGCTTATTGGGTGATTTATTTTTGCACAAAACTTTATGTATAGAACAGTCGTTGATAAAATAAAACACATTTGGTTCATTGAAATGAAATGCAAATAAAACGCAAGTTTTGTCATCAGTTTTACTTTCATAATTTAGCTACTAAATAAACTTTCTTTGAAAGTTTTTTTTTCGCATTACTCATATTATAGAGATTTATGATATGAGGTCTGTTATTGATCAGTAATTTAAATCATTAATTATTTTTTAAATTTACACAAAAATAAATATCACTGCATGATAAATATATGTAAATATATGTGCATGATCAAATACATGTGCTTGTTCAAATATATGTGTGCATCATTTGACAAACTGATGATAGTTTGATAATTCTTTCAGATTTTTTTTCTATCACATATTAACACACATACCTATTACATTCATACGTATCCTTAACGAACTGCTCACAGTTTGATAGTCCTGTCAGAAAACCTTCAATTTTAATTATTGTAATTAATTTCGGAGTCAATACAAACATTCTATTTATGTGATGCATAGACAACGATTAAGTGACGTCTATTTTATTCATTGCTTGACCCTGATACGCACACACGCATCGGGTCTTACACGATCGGGTTCAATGAAAATGATTATTTATTATTAATTTGCTCGTGCGCTTATCATTTAGTTTACAGGAAACATTAATATCATCCGCAATTGTATGATTAGATTGTTGCGTGAGGATATGTTTTATATACCAAAATATTTATTTTTTCAGTTTCTGCTTGCAACTTCTGCTTATTTGAACCCACTGGTCTATTTTTAGAAACGGTGACCGATACGATTCATATAGAATCTATGGTTTCCTCATCCCTCTTTTAGTATGCCTAGGACGTTTGTAGAAAAGTTTTCTATTTTATCTTACAGTAACAAATCATAACATTAGTAGATATTAACAAATTTATGAGCAAAATATATGAAAAATATTTTTATGTAAGACGAACATACACACACACACACACACACACATATATATATATATATATATATATATATATATATTAGTTTGGTAGCTCTGTGCTAAATCCTAATTGAATTTTAATACCGTTATCATTAAAATGCAGATATATGATCTCGGTTTATTAATAAGTATTAAATAATTTAATGCTCGTGCATTGAATAATTGGATGCTTCCGGGAATTGCAACTAAACATTATCTCAATTATGCAACGTAATTGTGAATATCTATAATATTGCAGCGCGTGTTGTATTTTGTGTTGTTTTCATGTCTTACAGTCATCAAATCGTTATTGCTAATTAAATGTAATATTTTCTTCTTTGCGTCCGATAACTTATTTCTGGATAAATATAGAATCTTATGGCGATTTAGAAGGTATAACCTCAACATTTATGAGTAGTCACATATCACGTATTATTATTTAAATATTTATGGTAAGGTAAGATTTAAAAAAAGGTGGAAATTACCATTTGATAAATAAAAATAAGGAAATATTAGGTTTATTAAAGATAAATTATCTTTTAACAATTACATTTTTTCCAAATTTTGAACTTTGATATTTATTCAAATTTTGAGTTCTGTGAAAATTTTGAAAACTTCGAATTAGAAGGAATTACGATTAGAAGGAATTAAAAATCATCTTAATTCATTACTTTAAAACGTAGCATATCCTTTATTACCCACGCACATACCATATATACAATATACCATAAAGGGTTTCCTTGGAAAAACGGTAAAACGCACGGGGTCCTGAGTTTGAACCCCACCTTGGACAGCCTGATATCGGGCAGCAGCTATGTCCATTTTACGGTGTGAAATGACAATGGGAAATATCTCACACTATTTTTCCCTGAATCGAGTTCGAGTTTAACTCAGCTCACGGACCTACCCTAGGGCAGTACAACCGATTTCATCTGCCAAACATACTTACACACACCAATCCGAAATCTAAAATGTTCAGTAAAAAGCGCAACAAATTTCCGTTTTTGAATAGTTTTTTCATTACAATTAGCTTCGCATTCAACTTTCAGTGGAACAAAATAAACTTAAATTTAGAACTCCTGTTTTTGTTTAGTTTTGTCTCGTATAGAATCGTACGTGCGAGTAATAAGTTCAAGGTCGGAATTCGCTTTTACAAATCGATTGGGGCGTAAAAGCGCACCAGTATTGTTACATCGTCAACATAAACACACCCCATCGTAAATTATTGTTATAATGTCAGGTTGTAATTATTGTTATACAACCATAGTAATATTCAGAAGTCTTTTGAGAAAAAACCTACTAGTAAGGTAGAGACAAATAGAATACAAGAAATAAATCACATTTTATGGTTAGGGCCATAGAAAACAATATTATATTCTAATTTTAGCTATTGCTACCAGTGTCGCTTATAAGCGACATACGGTTGATGACCTGTGTGTCGCCTAAAGACGACATTCAGTGTGTCGTATTTTTGTTCAATGTTTATCATTGACAATGAGGTAAAATATTGGGAGATCTAATTTGTTATTGTTGTTTTCATTGAAAGTGTATTTGTTCTCAAATATTGGAAAATTTTCTTGGATAACAAGTACATGGGCAACTTGATGGCAAAACCACGCCACGGCGAAAGGGTTAAATATTTGTAAAATGAAAGAAAACGAATATAATACACTACAATATTTAATTTTGCTTTAAAATATATATTTTTTTTAATTTATAATATTAGATACCGTAAATTTTTATATATTTTATAGAATTACATATATTATTTTATTTATATTTTGCATTATATCATTGATGCACGTATATTACATTACTACAGCAATTAAAGTTTTAAAAGCTGTATATTTTATTTTGAAATTGTTCACATACAACAGAAACCTATAAAGTAGAAAGGATCATTAATTTCACTTAAGTGCTCGATTTTATTTTACGAGTAGAGAATTTACTACTCCTATTCTCGAACAATTTTATTTTGCCATTGTTTTCCATTTACTTATATTAATGAAACATTTTTCCATACTTTTCATTAACTCTCGATAAATGAAAAATGCAAGAGAAATGTTTTAATCTCGCACATTTGTAATAATTGAAATGAGGACGATATGAGAATTTGGTAGGATTTACTTCAATATTTCGTGTAAATACCAAGCCTTACCAAATAAGTGTAACAAGTACAGATGTAAATGTACATTTTCTACTATTTTTGTTCTTGTTAACTTCCCGTAGGGTAAGTTATAGTAATCGCAAAAAATCGAAAATGAAAATTTTTATATATCTTTACGTTTCAGAGGTTTCTGAATATTTTGGCATACCTTAGAAAAAATGGATGTATGTGTGTGTGTGTGTGTGTGTGCGTAGTATGTATGTGTGTGCGGATACAAATTTTCGTCGACGATTTCGGGAACACGGATGAAGCAATTTGAATAATTTAAAAAACATTCGATCCGTGCCAAAAACGGTACCTCAGTTTTTAATACAACGGAGCGTCCGATTTTAATAATTCAAGAAACATTTTACTTGTATGACAAGATGAAGATTTGATCAAATTTTTATAAGGGCAGGTTTAGCGGTTTCGGAGATATAACGAAAAAAGTAAAAAAAATGCCATTTGGCGGTCAAAAATGATCATTAGACATATGCCCATCAAATTATCAGATATTTTATAGAGATTTTAACAATAAGTATAAATTTTGTTTACATTCCTATGGGTTCCGTACCAATGTTTACTCGTTAGACAGCGACGCGGCGCTTACGCGCTTTATATTTTGTCTCTATGCATTCAAAGCAGTACGATTGCTTTGAAAAAAAGTTCAGATCTTCCAACATATGTCAAAATAAAGAAAACATTTTTTTTCAAAAAAAAAAGATTTAAAAAAAAAATTAAATAATTTTTTTTTTCAAAAAAATGTAATTTTTTGTCAACTTTATAGTTTCTCAAAAATCTTATTTTTTCGAATTAATTTTTTTCAAAAATGTTAATCGTTTTAAAAAAAATAATAATTTTTGGTACGGGAAGTTCCAGCAATTTTTTTTGCCTTAAGGCACGATGCCTTAATTTCCTTAAGACAGAATTCCACTTACAGCTAGTTTTTTTTTAATTTGAGTAAGTGGACGCATATTAAAGAAGCTCTTCATGGCGCAAAATTCATAATATTGTAATTTAATCATATTAGTAAATCTATTGTTTGCACCAATCACTCGGTGAACGAGTCAGGTTTGCGCATTACCGGACATTATGAATTATTTTTTATTCAGATTTAAGTGTGCGATATGATCTATTATAGGAGAATTTGTTTTTATGGAAGTTTATTGGTATATGATAAATGCCTTAGATACGAGCGTAATATTTGTCATGTTTGCATTATTCAGTGGTAACGTTTATCAGTCATATATGAACGTTCATCAAAAATATATTAGAATCTTTTATGTCAATAGCAATAAATTGAAAATTAATAATTTATTTATGCCTGTACATATATATTAAGAATAAACAATACATATGTAATGATTTTAAATTGTGTACGTAGGAAGATATCTAAATGTAATGATTTTGTTTTGTTACTGTTATTATGAAGGAAATGAATTGTAGTATTAGTTTGAAATATTTTTGCTTCTCTAAATTGAAATATTTAATTTTATTAATATATATTATTTCATAATGAAAATCTTTTATAATTTATTATATAAAATATAAAGTTGTAGCCCATTTACTTCAAGATGAATATCTATAGACATTATACACCCATCAACTAAACCTTGTATTTTGATGTCTAAAACTTTTAGCTTTTGCCTTTGTAATAGGGGATTCTTGATTTGGGTACGGTTGTGCCAGGTTACGATAGTAACGGTCGTCATAACAGCTAAACTATACTGATTTTGAGATAGGGTCCAAACGGAGAAAAATGAAGTAGGTTTGTCTGAACAAGTTTCCATTATTGCATTGTGTCAGCGCTTCACATTAACATGATATCCAAAAGTAAGGTTTTTTGTTCGATTTCTTTCAATAATAACTGTTACTTGTATACATATAGAGCACTTCGTTTGTTATTTTGCTGTAAGTTGAACATTAATAGTTTTACTAACAATTAGTTTTATTTATGTGACAATTGTATATGTTCTGACATGTATTTCTCGTTCTTTTTGGATGAAATTATATTTATATATATATATATATATATATATATATATATATATATATATTGTTATTTTTCTTCAACCTCTTTTTATGCCTATCACACCCGTGCTCTGGTGTGGACGGTTGTGACACCCCTCTTTTTCTCGTATGATTTGATTTTATGACTAATCCACCATATTTAAGGACAGTATTTAAGTATTTCCTCATAGGAAAATTTTAAATAAAAAATAGCAAATAGAACAAAATTATTGCTGATAAAGAAGTGGCACAACCGTACCCAGTCTTCCTTACTATCCGAGTAAACTTTAACATCAAGTAAAGAGGTACATTAATTTTCAATTAGAAAAATATTTTTGATTTGGGGCGAGAAATCCCTGACCCGGAAAGAAGACGGTTTTGTCGTTGTGTGTTACAGATTTTTATTAACTTCCCGTAGGGTAAGCTAAAGTAATAGCAAAAAAATTAAAATGAAAATTTTTATATATCTTTGCGTTTCAAAAGTTTCTGAATATTTTGGCGTACCTTAGAAAAAATGGATATATGTGTGTGTGTAAGTGTGTTTGTGTGCGGATACAAATTTTCGTCAACAATTTTGGGGGAAAAAATTAAAAAAAATATTCTATTCGTATTGATAAGGAGAGGTGCTGGTGCTGTAGGTCTAGCCGTTCCGAAGATACGGGGCAAAAAGTGCCAAAATCGGTAACTCAGTTTTTAAGAGAAGGGAGCGTCCGATTTTAATAATTCAAAAAACATTTTACTTGCATTGACAAGATGAAGAACCAATTAAATGTTTGGGTAGGCAGGTCCAGCGGTTTTGGACTCTCAATAAAAATAAGTTACAAAAATGTCATTTGGCGGTCAAAACTGTTTATTGGACACATGTACATCAAATTATTAGATATTTTATAGAGATTTTAATAATGAGTACACATCTTGTGTATTTTTTTTTGGGTTCCGTACTAAGATTTTTGATTACGATACGGGAAGTTCTATCAATTTACCTTAAGGAACGATGCCATGCATCCCACTAGTTTTTAATTGCAATAATATACTACAGTTTTACGCACACATTTGGATGCCAAAGTTTTCACGTATATTTGTTAACAAAAATGAAAACTAATATAAGATTTTTAGATAATACTTATTTTAGAGTGCGATTTATTAAATTTTAAAGCTTTACTAATAGCTCTTTTTACGCATATTTTTATTGAATAGATATTATTCATGTTTCTATGACATTTTTTTATTACAATATTTTTGCGCTATGGTCTACGTTATTTCGTTTTCTAACTTCATCACTGCTGTATTGTGTTTCTGATTTTCAACTTAGAGATCGTAGTAAAAGTAGCATAAAATAAGATGAGCTCAAAGTGAATAGACCCTATTAGGTCTTATATAAAATCGATTTGAACACTTGGCTCGAAACGAAAGGGATGTTAAATTGACTCGCGGCCCAACCCTAATATAGGTAGTCAATAAGTCCTATTTCTGTTCTATAGTATTCTTATACCATAATACCTGGCTTGCATGTGAATACTAATACATTAGGGCGCGCAGATATAAAACTTTAAGCGCTTTTTTCACTGTCTCAAATTAAACCGAAAATGATTGATTGCAAAACTAATTTATTTACGTATGTTATATGTCATATAACATCTAAAAACTAGTCCGGGCTTTAACTCCAAATAAAATTGTAACTGCATTTTATAGGAACACTTTGTACATTATTCATTATAATAGAATAGGTAAAAAATAGAATAGGTGAATTTATATTTGACATATAAATACATTTATTTGCAAACAACTCCTTTTCATCTAACAAGCTGTTATAAATTGTCCGTAATTTTTTGACAAATTTTTAGTGTGTTGCTTGATTTTATGAACCTGATGTTTACTTGAATTAAAATATGTTTTTAAAATATAGTATTATTAGGGTTCTCTATTAATTAGACAGGCTGACCTAATTCAAATGGAAGTGAATTAAATACCTATCGAGAAATATTGATCAATTGTATTTTAATTCAAATTTAAATATTCAATTAAATTCACTTAATTTTTATTTATTTTCTGACTAATTCAATTATGTAGTGATTTATTTCTATTTTCTTCAGGAAACTGTGTTATAAGTAATGAAAAGTTATAGTGTTGAACTCGATTTTTCTAGAGTTTTATTAAAGCATGCACTAATTAATACTATCATCTTTCTTCTATAATTTAAAAAAGAAATCTACCAAGAAGGAAATTTTAATAATTACGCTAATGAAAGTTAATGGAAAAATAAAAGGGTGATAATATTTTTATTAAGTGCGAGAATATCATTTCTCATTAGCCGTAATGTACACATATTTTAAAAGTGAACGTCCATTAAGTTATTATTTATATTTGCAGCACTGGAGTTTATAGAACCTTATAATAGTAAGGTTAGGTAGTAATATAGTAACAATTTTATTATGAAACGGTAAAGATATAAAGATGAAAAACATATAACAGATATAAAACTATTCTATTTTTTACCTATAAAAGTTTAAATCAAAAAAGGGTTTCAGAAAATTGGTTATTACTCATAAACTTGCGTGGACAATGTTACTTTTTAATATTTTACATAAAAAAGTAATGCGATTAGTTATATATTGATCAAAAAGTGATACGATTAGTTCAAAATATCTTTCCAAGCTTCATAAAATAATTCGAAAATTTTTCAAATTGATTCTAATGTTTTTTATTATGTACTTGATTTATTTTGAAGCAGTAAAGCAAAAATTTACAGATTTTTTTTAACCTTCATATTACTTCGAGCATTTGCATTTTTTCTGATTCTGACAAAAACGTTAAAAAAAATGTATACGTGCGAGAACTCGTGTTTAACATGCTATAAAGGGAAAAATTCCAACCTTTTTTTACGAATAAGTGTATTCACTAATATGTCCCATATTCAAAACCTCTTATCGTCGTTGGTAATGACATCGCTGCTGATTGATGTCATTTGCCGAGAACGGAAGCCAGAGCTTTTACATCGAAAAACCAATGTAAGAGCAATCCACACTATTCATTGAAGCGTAAAACGCTCACAAATGTTACACATTTTGCAAAGGTTTCAAGTTCTTTTGTGTAGATTTATTGAGAAATGTTAAGCTTGGGTTTAAAATGTTGATTGGATGAAGTTTTTTACATCGTTTGTGTTAAAAACAAATTAAATTAGTGGGGCGCATTGTGCCTTAAGTCAAATTGCTGGAACTTCCCGTACCAAATTTTTTTTTTTCAAAGATTAACATTTTTGAAAAAAAATTACTCTGAAACATTAGATTTTTGAGAAACTATACATTTTTGACAAAAGTTTACTTTTTTTTTGAAAAATAAGACCTTTTGAAGAAAGGTGTATTGCGATATATTTTGGAAATTCGCAGTATTAAGCAATCGTACTGCTTTAACTGCATAGAGACGAAGTATCGAAGCGTAAGCGTCGCGCCGTCGTCTAACGTATAAGCATTGGTACGGAACCCATAGGAATGTAAAAAAAAA
Organism: Ctenocephalides felis; assembly: GCF_003426905.1. NCBI lineage: Eukaryota > Metazoa > Arthropoda > Insecta > Siphonaptera > Pulicidae > Ctenocephalides > Ctenocephalides felis. The sequence continues at coordinate 3,548 of NW_020537123.1, read as the reverse complement.
TATATTTTGTTGTTAAAATCTCTATAAAATAATGTAATGTAATAATGATCATTTTTGACCGCCAGATGGCATTTTTTTTCTTACTCTTTTCACTAGATCTCCGAAACCCACACACATACATACATCCATTTTTTCTAAGGTATGCCAAAATATTCAAAAACCTCTGAAACGTGAATTTATAAAAATTTCATTTTCGATTTTTTTGCGATTACTATAACTTACCCTACGGGAAGTAAAAAAATATTTAGTCAAGATTATAATTTGTATGAATTACCAACAAAATTGTTCTATTGGAACTCAGCATAGTATAAAATGGAGAAGAAAAATTATAGTTCTAACGATTACAACCTTACTAAAGTATTGCAGATAAAATATATAAAACTATGTCTGAGTGAATTTGTCCAGAATATTGTTCTCCTTGTTTCGCATTTTAGTTAATTTTTTTTATTTGTACTTATTTGAAATCATATATTAGTACTTGAAAATTTGTTTGTATTGTAATTTGACTATAAATAATTAAATTGAGTAAGTAAAATTTAATTTTAGTGTTTCAAATATATATTAACATATAAATGATATATGCATTACTTTGAGCATATTAGAATGAATTAATAAGTATAGGTTTGTTTGAGCAAAAAGCTATTAAATGTCCTATAATTTTGAATTCATTATATCGACAGCAAATATTCATTTATAGCTATTGAAAATTTAATTTACTTTTTGAGCACATATTTACATAAAGTGCTTTGTAACAGGAATATTAAAATTTAATTATACCATTTTTATAATCACTTACATACCTTATTGTTTTACAAACGTAATCATATTCTCGTTTTACAAATAACTTATTTTTAGCATTTTATTTAAATTCAAGCTTCTAAACATATAGTAATTATACATTCTTATTAAAAATAATAATTTAACCTTTTAATAGTTAATAGCATAAATGTCTTAAATATTAAGCTATACAAGCAATATTAAATTTATATATCATATAGTATACATTATACCACCTAAAAGATTAGTTTGGATTTTGCAATCAGATGCAATACACGTTATTTAAATTCGCCACGTGCGTGTGCATCGTTTATATTTTGCTATTTTAGTTTGTTGATAACAATTAAAAAAAATATCAATATTTATTATCGCTGTAGACATTCCTCTATCAAACCACAAAAGTAGTGTTATCATGAAAAACAGCCTTTATATAAAGTTAAGGTTACGCGTAAGGCCGTTTGTTCGTTGTACGATTCATGATATCATTTTAGTGCGTCGTTCAACCGCCCTCAGGTAAGGCGGACTTTTTAAATAACACAAGCGCGCATCTAATATTTTGATCGAAATATTTTCAAGAAATATTTTTTTATTGATAAATTGATTAATAAATCAAAATGTGGGTTCGTAATTTTGGCGCTTTCTGCATCCTAATTCTTTTTTAAATTTGAATATATAACAGCTCAAAACTGATAAATAGTGAGAGACATGATGAATAGTGCATTCTGATTATTCCGATGTGAAGTGTTCCTTATGTATGCCGTGTTCAAAATTTAACGACATATATTTTTTGTGAAAATTTGCAAAAGTATATCTATAATTTCTGTGATTTAAATAAGTGTACAGTTTAGAATTCTAACGTTTAATATGTATATACATATATATTTGTATGTGTATATATAGATGTAAATGCGTAGTTATATACTAATCTCAATATTCAATTACCCGAAATCGAATCACATGGAGTCAGTTGTGTGGTTTGACCCACATATGTCACATGACGAAGCATTTGATTTTGAAATTTGTGTATCAAACATAGCACACACATAGTAATAATTGCATTTCTGATATTTGTTATAACAACATACTACATGTTTTTCAATATAAATCGGTTTTCATATGGTATATAAACATGAAATTCATGACATTTGGTCATGTCATTACCCACTTATTAGGTTTGCGTATTAATTACAGTTTAATGTAAACTAATTTTTTATTAGTATCAGAATGTTTTCTACATTATATAATAAAGTTATACTTATTATATAATAATAGTTATACTTTTTATTTTTTTTGTTACCATCATTAAATCTTTTTCTGAACTCTATTTTTTACTTATATAGAAATTATTGTAGTAGAATTAGCAGTAATGTGTTAAAAATAGTACAAAGTAGTGCTGATACAATTAATTACAATGATTTATGTACATTTTTGATGCCACGTCATAGTTTTAGCAATAGTTTAGAAAAGAAAAGGCAACTATCACATTTTTCATAAACACCAAATATTATACCACATAAAATCTCAAACATATTCTATATCTTTAAAAAGTATATACATTATATATATAACCAAACTTTAATTATTTCTGTGTAAACTTCGGTTGTGTTTTCGGCAAACTTTGCCCTTGTTCATTAATTCTTCAATTATTCTGTTCTAAAGATTTAAATCTTAGCTTTAATTTATATTCAATAATTAACAGATTATAAAGGGAACCAAAATTAATTACCTCAACATATTTTTGTATTGTAAGTTGAAAACTGAATCTGACGATGATAGATACATTATTAGATAATATAAACACTTTTTCCTGAACAGTTATTGATAGATAGATTTTTTTTGTAAATTTTAATCAACGCATTTTAATTTAGTATCGTGTAAAATTAGTTCTAAATATTTTTTTTTATTTTGATGCTCACCCTTAATTTATATCTTTTTACTCTGATACTTGTTAGTGATGATCAATTAATTAAATTAATTTTAATATTATATTAAATTGGTATAATTACAGAATGTGGCGATCTATATTATATTATTACACTTAATTTGTTGGCTTTACTTTGAATATAATATTTATTAGTAAATATTAAAGCAAAAAATACTAAAATGTGGCCTAAGAGTTTTGTTAATAGTTATTTGAATATACATTACATCAAATATCGTTAATGCTAATATTGTATTAAAGTATATGAACTTCACCACTCTGTTGCAAAAATCCAAAAATTTGTTTTTGTTTCAATAGAGATATATTATAGCTATTCTTAACTATTATTAATAAAATGAGGGCATAATATAAACAAAAATCGTATGATATAATTGACATTTTTGCACTATCATAACTCTCTTTTACCATAAAAAGCTTGATTTGATACTTTTAGGACTGAATATTCAACAAAATTCCATTGGTATAAATCAAATCTTTTTACAATCCTCGTGACAGATGTAGGTCGAAAACGCAATGTTTGCACTGCATTGCTGTGATGTTTATGGAATGCGTTTTTAAAATCACATTTTACTGATATCTGTCTGGTATTAATTTCTATAAGTCTAGAGAAAAATGTTTGTATTGAGAAAAAAATTATGCAAAACTTTAATTAAAAAAAATATTTTTCATTACTGCTCCTTCTAGGTCCATATTACCCATGTTGTCGCATTAATATAACTAATCGTTAATAATAAAACAATAGTTGTTTAAAAAATTGGTTTTTATTAACCAGTATAACAGAATTTATAAATGGGTCATTAAGCAAATTGATAAGTCACTAAACTAGATT
>NW_020537122.1:25629-48461 GCF_003426905.1 Ctenocephalides felis | reverse complement strand
TAAGCTGCCTATATTAAAAAATGGAAATGATATTAGCTTAAGTACAATAAAAATAAATAAAGTAGAAGATCACCAGATAATAAACACTTGCGCTTTTGACAGCTTGTTCCAAGTGTTACTAGCCGCAGGACAAGACAATAGCCATATTTTAAAATATTTTGAAGTCAATGCCGTCAAAACTGCCTTATTTAAATTAATTATTGATGTCATATCAAATGGCATCACCCAAACATCATACAGGCAGCGGGTGAATTACTTGCAAAAATATTTAGTGCATCAGGCACAGGGCAGATCAAAATAATAAACTGTGAGAGTAATGTCGAATATTTAGCGGTGTTCCTTTAAATGAAACTCTGAGCTTCCATGAAACTACTACTTGTATTTTTTATGTACTCCGCAGTATAAAAAATGGCCTGTTGATTTATTTGGAAACACTAAAATATCCGATGATTTTGACCAAATTATCACACAAATAATAAATCTGAATGAACGTCCATGTATTCGAGATAATTGTTTAGGGACAGAGAAGCAAGTGATTTCCGAAACAGGTGAGTTATTCGAAATATTAAATTTTAAACAAATTTTATATAATGCTTTAGTAATATTAATCAATAATTAAATATTTTTCAATAATAAATACGTAGAAAAAAATTAAAACTCGCCCTTTTTTCAGGTGGCATAATAGTTTTTGACCTTTACTCGACGAGTAAAGTTGTTCAAAAAACTTGCATCAAAGACATCAAGAAAAATTTTATTAATCCGTATAATAACAATTTATATGAATTAATAGAAATAGTATCATACAAAAGTGTTAGTAGAAGCGCAACTGGCCATTATACTGGAATATGTTTAAGAGGCACCAGCTAGCTGGAGTATGATGAACAAAAAGAAAAGTTAAAAACAATGTGAAGATAACTCCTTCATTATTAATATTTTCAAAAAAGCAACAAACTAATTAATTTTTTTTTGAAGTATATAACGTTTTTATTATTGCTTTATTAATGTATTTTTGACAGATATATCAAGAGAAAGAATTGTGATTTTTTGTACCAAGTTCGTTTGATTTTGCTGTTAGCTGCTTGTTGAATTTTTTTTCTGTACTCAAGATCAGAAAAATTTGAAAAACAATTGAAAATGACGCAACATGGGCGTAAATACAATTTGGGGTTGGTACAAAATCTGAATTTCTCTATTTAAATACTAGATATTATATTGTTTTTATTGTATTAGATTCTGCTCGTTCAATTTTTTTTTTTTCTATACTTTGAACTTGTACGTTGAAAACGCTCCGATATGGAAGTAATTACAATTTGGGGGTTAATTAATGAGGGAAGGGCAGAGGTTCAAAATCTGAAATTCTCTATTTAAATACTAGATATTATAATGTTTTTACTGTATTCGTTTCATTTGATTCTGCTCGTTCATTTTTTTTTCTATACTTGGAACTTGTACGTTGCAAATGATTCAGCATAGACGTGAGTACAATTTGGGGATGATTGGAGACGTAAGGGCAGAGGTACAAAACCTCAAATTAAGTAATTAAGACTAAATATTATATATATATTATTAATTCGATAATTTTAGTTCAATTTAATTTTTCCCGTACTAAATGCCTTAACATTATTTTAGGGATGATTTGTGACAAAACGGTGGTAGTAATTTTTATAAAAATCAGTGATTTTATAATATTATTATCAAAGATTATTATTTTTTTTGACCTCAATACAGGATTTTTTTCTGCACTATATACCTATCTTCACGAAACATCTCATATTAGGGCGGTCCGGTCGTCATAGGGTACTGATTTTAGTAGCTATTTTCGATTTTTTTGGTTTAATTTTGGTGGTGCAAATTAGTACAAATTCGAATTAATCATTTTCCGTTTAATTTTTTATTTTCTTCTAAAACAAAAAGTGGTCTTGCTGGCTTAATATTAGGGCTAGCAGTGCCACGTGTTTTGTTTTAAACGGCACGTAGTACAAAATTTTTTTGTGGTGCAAATTAGTACAAAATAAGTACAAAATAATACAAAAGGTCCGGATCGATTTTGCTAATTTGGTCTTAGAGGTAAAATAGAAAGGACTCAACAAACGATGATATTTTTACTAGTGCAATAAACAGACTGGCGGAATCAATGGAAAAGCGACACGAAACACCAAAAGATACACCAGAAGGGCTGTGGACAAAGTTTTTTCTTCGCTTGCATCGCTTGTGAAACAAATTAAAAATGAAAAGCGAAGAGCAATGACACTCAGTAAGGTTTCACAAATTGTATTTGAAGCATAGACACAAGACTTTGAATAATCTTAATATAGTTCTTAATTATTAATTTATGAATAAAAATGAATATGATAATGAAGTATTTTATTTTCACCACTCAATAAAATACTATTGAAAATTAATATAGTAATAATAACATTATTATTAATAACATAGTTAATACAATTCTATCATTTATATAAACATTTGCCCTTACAGAATTTATTAGTTATTGCCCTCTTTTAATAGCAGAATATTGAAAGGAACAATTCCTGCCGTATTAAAATAATCACAGAATTTGTCACGGATTTCTAAAGCATTTCCGGAGATTTATTCCATCATTCGCGGACGTAGCTAGTCCTATTTCATCTTTAACGAAGAAAACGGCCGTATGGAAGTGGGAATCAGAACAAGCGGAAGCCTTCGGAAAGCTGAAAAATTTATTAACCATCTCACCTGCTTTAAGGGGGGCGATACATGTAATCGCCTTAATTTTTACCATTTTTTGAGGACTTTTTAAACTGGGAAGGAATGATTGAATCTTTTTGAACTTTTTTAGGGTTATTTATTATATATTAAAATACACAAAAAAAAAATTTTTTTAATTTTTTTTTTAGATGGCTGCCGTAAAATAAATCTGCGATTAAGGGGGGCGATACATGTAACAAGAAAAAAAAATCGATTTTTTTTTTTTATAAATCGTTACAATAACATCTCAAAAATATGCCTGTAAATATTCAAAACAAAATTATCATTATTTATACAATAAAAACTCATTTATGTGCCACGCCTCAACTTGACGCTTGAGTGCTATTGTACTCTTATCTGTTTCTGTGTCAAAACTTTAAACGCGTTTTTCTCAAAACGACATTTTTGAAATTTGCGGGCGGGATAACTCAAAAAGTTCTCAACCGATTCCGATGAAATTTTGCACACATCTACTTTACAGTAATAGCTTCTAGTTAAACCTCAAACATTCCAAAAAAATTTCAAAAATTAACCCTTTTACCAAAAAAACCCATTGAAAAAAAGGAGAAAAATCGAACTTTTTTTCTGAGGTGTGCCAATTTACGATTTTGTGACTTTTTTCATTTTTTTTTGGTTTAACTAGAAGATATATGTTTTATGAACACGTACAAACTAATTTTTTTGATTTCAAATCACCGTACGAAAAGTGAGAACGCCCGCAAATTGATGGCGTTTTCCGAGAGAGTCTTGGCAGATTTTTTTTACGGCACCCTATGCGGGTTTCTTACTTACTGATACTATCAGACTACAAATTAATATGCAATATTATGTAAAAATATTCATAAAAACTAAATATTTTTAACTTCCCGAAGGAGAAGTTTATGTTTTCATCAAAAAACCCGATTCGCTAATTTTATGTTTTCTCGACGTTTCAAGCCATTCTGAATCGAATGAGACCAAATTGGAAAAAGTATGTGTGTGTTGTGTGTGTGTGTGTGTGTTGTGTGTTGTGTGTGTATGTGAACAGATTTTTTGTCGTAAATCGACGTTTTCTCGAAAACGGCTGGGTCGATTTCAAAAATTTAAAAGCCATTCGATGTATCTTGACGAGAACTATTGTTTGTCAGTTTTGTGCGACGATCGGCCAAGCCGTTTCTTTTAAATGGCAGAAAAGTGAAAAATTTTTCGTCTACGTTTTAGCCCGCAATTCTGAATCGATTTTGAAAATTCAAAACCGTTCGAAAGATATTGGTTGGGAATCGTGCTGATTAGTTTTTGGTAGAGATCGGCCGGGCCGTTTTCTTGTAATAAAGTTTTTAAAAAAAAAATTTCGACGATTTTTATGATTATTTTTTTGACGATAGATACCATAGTCTTCTAGATCATACTAAAATATTACGGCCCTACGACAACTGGTTCAGCTTTAAAAATTCGTCAAAGTTTGCAAAAATCAGTATGGTCTTTTTGGCATTTGTCAAAATTAGACTTTTGATCGACGTTTTCTCAAAAACGCCTAAACCGATTTTAGAAATTTAAAAGCCATTTGATGTATTTCGGTGAGGACTATCGTTTGTCAGTTTTGTGCAACGATCTGCCAAGCCGTTTCTTTGTAATTTGAAAAAACTTTTCGTCCACATTTAAGCTCATCCTACCGAACGATTTTAAAAAATCAAAAACTGTTCGAAAGATATTAGTTGGGAATGATACTGATTATTTTAGGTGAAAATCTACCGAGCCGTTTTCTTGTAATTAACTGTTGAAAAAAAGTGTTAAATTTTCGTCGACATTTAAGCTCATCCTACCGAACCGATTTTAAAATATCAAAAACTGTTCGAAAGATATTAGTTGGGAATGGTACTGATTAATTTTAGGTGAAAATCTACCGAGCCGTTTTCTTGTAATTAACTGTTGAAAAAAGTGTTAATTTTCGTCGACATTTAAGCTCATCCTACCGAACCGATTTTAAAATATCAAAAACTGTTCGAAAGATATTAGTTGGGAATGATACTGATTAATTTTAGGTGAAAATCTACCGAGCCGTTTTCTTGTAATTAACTGTTGAAAAAAAGTGTTAAATTTTCGTCGACATTTAAGCTCATCCTACCGAACCGATTTTAAAATATCAAAAACTGTTCGAAAGATATTAGTTGGGAATGATACTGATTATTTTAGGTGAAAATCTACCGAGCCGTTTTCTTGTAATTAACTGTTGAAAAAAAGTGTTAAATTTTCGTCGACATTTAAGCTCATCCTACCGAACCGATTTTAAAATATCGAAAACTGTTCGAAAGATATTAGTTGGGAATGATACTGATTAATTTTAGGTGAAAATCCACCGAGCCGTTTTCTTGTAATTAACTGTTGAAAAAAAGTGTTAAATTTTCGTCGACATTTAAGCTCATCCTACCGAACCGATTTTAAAATATCAAAAACTGTTCGAAAGATATTAGTTGGGAATGGTACTGATTAATTTTAGGTGAAAATCTACAGAGCCGTTTTCTTGTAATTAACTGTTGAAAAAAAAATTTAAGCCGATTTTCATGGAAATTTTTTTGGCGATATACATCATGGTCTTATAGAACTTACTGTAATATTACGGCCTAACGACAAGTAGTTTAATTTTAAAAATTCGTCAAAGTTTGCTAAAATTATTATCGTTTTTTTTAAAGTAGGATTAATGAAGTATATATTTACCCATTTTTTTGATTAAGTCGATTATTTACACATTTCGGGAAGTTCATGTAACTTGCCTCAAGGCTAAATACCAACCAACTAGTTTATTTATTTTTAATAATGTTCCAAAAATGTTGGGTTATTTTCGATAAGTATTCTGGAAACAGTTGTACGCGCCCCCCTTAGGACAGCTTGGCGCCCCACAGGTTGGAAACCGCTGTAGTAAGGCCAACGACACAGAAAGATACATTTTCCACCATTTTTAAAATCAGCCGGCATACCAGCGCAATGACAGCTGATATTGAAAAGATGTATCGACAAGTTTTGATTCACAAGCATAATAAAAAATTTCAAAGAACATTTTGGCGCGACAATATTACGGAACCCATAAAACGCTTTGAGTTAAATACTGTAACATCCGACACGGCATCCGCTCTATTTTTAGCAAAGAAAATTATGCAAAATATCCTACTGAAGGTGAAATAATCAGAAACGATTTTTACGTACATGATTTAATCACTGGAGCGAATATGATGCCAGAATTACAAACTATAAAGCAAAACTTATTGATCTTTTAAATCAAGCGGGGTTTATTGTAAGAAAATTTAATAGTAATCATATAAGTTTTGGAAGAAGCGACTATATCGTGAATTTTAGTGAACAACGAATGAAAACTTTAGGTATGGTGTGGAATTAAAGACAACATAACAAAGCTAGTAAAAGGACAATATTGGCGACAAATGCTCAAATTTATGATCCGTTAAACTTGTTAGCGCAAATAATTGTTATCCCAAAACTACTTATGCAAGGCTTATGGAAATGCAAACTGTCATGGGATGAAGAAGTAAGACTAAAAATAAAAGAACAGGTGGCTACAGTTTTGTGATCATTTGAAATTTATTAGTGAAGCCCACATTAATTGACATGTGTACCTGTCAAGTCCTATCATCTATGAATTTGATGGATTTGCCGACGCATACGAACGCTCATGGATTGGTCAGTGCAGATTATTGCAGTAAAATTGCGGGTTGTTCCGTTACGCAACATTACATTACCATGTTTAGAACTATTGTTATGAATGTGTGGGTAAGCATCCAACCACAATATATTTGTAGGACATAAAATTTATGCATTGTGGTTAGATTTTATGATGCCGAGCAAGGTAAAATCACCAGTCGCTTCTGGGAGTTATATCAGGTTTTTAATGAAGTAGATAAATCTTCTGAAGCATCGGCACAACAGATTTTTAACAGATTCAGTTCCGTTCACGAATATTATTAGATTTAGATCAGGTGGGTGTTACACTATGATGAGGGATGAAAATTCAGTACGAACACGTTTTGAGCAGAGATGTCCTGGAATTTACATTATAAAATGCCCGTGTCGCTCATTACATCTCTGCGCAAGTAAAGCATGTTCTGAATTACCAAAAGAATGTGAAAAATTAGCACAGCTTGTTTATAATCATTATTCAGTAAGTTCAAAACGACATGCATATAAAGGAACTCAATCCATTTTGGATTTAAAACAACAAATTTTATAACCTGCTGAGACCCGCTGGTTTTATCACTTCGAGCAGTGATATTTCAATCAATTAAACCATGAAAAGGGCTGCAGGAAAATTAATGAAAAAAAGAAGGATTATAGTGATGGAACAACAGATGAAAAGGAATCTGAAGTTGCAAGAATACTTCAATACTTCCGAAATCCAATAATAATTTTTACTATACTATAATTTTTTATTGTGCGTTTTACCAAACTTTACCAATTTAAATAGGTTGTTCCAGTCTGAAAAGCCAATTATTATGTCAGTTCATAAGAAAATTAGACATATTTAGATCTATTAAAAACATATATGGATAATGAGTACATAAATAGAACACCTATATATAATATTGATCCATCGACATGATTACTATGTTGGAGTAAAAGTTTTCAAACATTTCAACAAAGCAGACTTTCTCTTTTACAAGAAAAATTGCATTTTATAATTCGAGAATGTGAAGAAATAAGAAAACGATTTGATTTTAATGATACGATATTTAAAAATTGAGCAGTAATTGATCCTGCTGATGCATTGAATGGTAAAACGGCCCAATTACAGGTTTGCTACCATTAAATGAGTAAACTGTCGCGATTATTAAACTCAAGTCAAATTCAAATGATTGATAATGAATGCCGAAGGTTTCATAGCTTTGAATTGCCAGATGATATTCATCTTGATGATCCTGTAGATAATTTTTGACACAAAATTTTAATTTACAGAGATAAGAGGTTTGTTTGGAAGTTCGAAAATCTAGCCAAATATTTCTTAAATAATATGTCGAAGGGATGAGCGCGGTCTGGTGCGCCAAATGTTTTATAGGCTAAATAAGCTAAAAGATGTTATGGGCGGCAGCGCATTAGAAGCTGTCCCCAAACCGAAAGTAGATTATTACTTATTATGTAATTAGTGTGTGATGTGACAGGTTTGGACACTGGTAGCACCGTGAGTCTAGGATAAGTTTAGAATAAGTCAGATATGTGTGAATATAGATTATTTAATTATGTCAACAAAACAAAAGCCTGTCATTATTAGTATTAATCAAATATTAATTAATTTCCCAGCTATTTGCGAGTCAACTGATAAAAGGTAAAAGTAATTTAAGTGACGCATAATCAAATAATAAAACGAATTAAAATAATCCGTAACGAGTGGCAAAATAATTTGTAGCACTAGGTGCGGGCCATCTATTGTCAAAATAGATTTAAATAGGTTCTAAAAATAATTTAAAAAGTTCGATCAACCTTTCGATATAAACATATTAAATCTCTTCATTGTGGAGCTCAGCATTTATTGAATGCGCTCAGGGATACATATTGGCCAATCAGTGTATTGGTCTTATTTACAAAAAACCGTAGAACTCTGCAATTGCTATTCACTAATTGCGAGGTAGACTTTGAAGATCCGATTTCTCGGACATCGTCCCACTGAAGGCTATAAAAAATCAATGGATATATATGCCAATTTGCATGCTTTAGTATGCGAGCTGTTCATTTGGAGCTTGTGTCTGATTTGACTTGTAAATGCTTTTTAGCTACATTGAGACGGTCGTGGAAAACCTACGAATATTTATTCAGACAACGGCAAATTAAAAACCTATATCAATTAACGATAAAAACTATCATATCAAAATTATGAACCACTACATGATCAATTAGCATTTTATTTCTGCAAACCACCACATTTTGATAGTATTTGGGAAGCTGATATAAAGACGATTTTATGAAATGCATGTTTAACATTTGAAGACTTAATTATTTAATCTTCCATATATTAAAGAATTCAACAAAATTTACGAATCTAAAATTAACTCGTCAAAATCACCTTAAATGAAACACGTATCAATAAATGGTTAAGAAATCTAAAATTCATATTTCAGAGAGACTACTCTATATTTTTGTGATGGCCCAAATTTTGCCATTCCAAACAATTGCCATAACTTTAATTTTATCGTCTTTATCTTTTATAGTATAGTACTTAGCAGATTAGAATCAAGTCTACATAATATTGAAAATCTTGAAATCAAAACTAATACCTGTACCACTTTTCTTAAAAAATTCTCTCGTTTATCAAATCCTTTAACACAAAAGAAATTCGATGATACAGACATTCTCAGAGACATGAAGATTTTCAGAGACGCAAGAAAATACTAACATTTCAATCACAAAGGCCGAGAAGTAGAAGATTTCAGTTATTTTAGATAAAACTACATACCTAGTCTCAGAGTTAATTTCAGGCCAAAAAAAACATTAGGTGCTATCACTAATTGTAAGCCCTGAAGTTTTTATTTTATATTATTTTATATTATTATTTATTTATGTTTGATATTATATTAGTTTAAATACATATCTATATATATAAAAGAGGATCGCTTAAGTAGCAACACTTATAACTCACGAACGGCTGAACCGATTTAGATGAAAATTGGCAGGGAGGTAATTTAGAGCCAGGAGAAACACATAGGATACTTTTCATCCCGTTTTTCATTCTAATTCATTATATATATACTAATGAAAAAAAATACTACATGGCCCGGCCACGCGTTGCTGTGGCTCAGTAATCTATTGATGGCAGGGAGGTAGCTTAGAGCCAGGAGAAACATACGAAATACTTTTTATCCCGTTTTTTATTCTAATTCTGAATTATTTATTTATAAACTATCCATGTAGTTTATTCAATCTATGATACTATCCCTAGACAATATTAGAATACCCCGTATTCATATAGACGCTTCTCTCGCCCGATTTTTACGTTCAGAAGGAATACTTAAAGGGTCCTCCGCTCGACGTGGTGGCGCTGCTTTTGGCACTCAAATTAATGGCGCAAAATTTGAAATGAAAATTAATGAATTTTAATACACGGGTATTTGAAACTAAATTCGGTATTACAATCCTATTATGTTTTGTAATGATACAATAATAACAAAAATATACTAGATAATATTATATTATAATAAATATACAATCAAATCGAAATATAAATCAATAAATACACTGCAATACACCGGTTTATATATAATAGATATCACATCTAATCTACTGGAATAACTTCTACACTTTTTTCTACTTATTAATATAAATATTTAGTGAAATTTAGTGAATAATGCATTATAGTGTTAGTTCATTACATCGTCTGTAATTCTTAACTCTCATTAACTAGTAATCATCCCGGCAAAATTTGATTTTTTCCCAAGTATATTCAGATCCGCGTGAAGTGGTAATCCAATATTAAACAGCTGGAACAGCTTTCTATTTGTGTATTATGTCTTTCTTGTAGAAGCGTATATTTGATTTCTTACAAAATTTCCTAGAACTGATCTCTTTCCTTAAAGTGTATTATGATTAGACTAATATGTCAATGCACTACGTAGTATTGTAGTAATTATGTCCTCCATATGAGTTTGAAGCTGTTCTATTCATATTGTCAAAGGGCTATGCATTTGAGAGCAATTCCTGATGAAATCTTTATTAACAAATATACAAACACAAACGAAGAAGAATCGCCATTTTGTAAACTTATACAAAAATAACACTGACGTTTCTTAGTAACCAATATAAAACATTTGAAAATACTTTTTCATCGGCTCACTAGCGCCAAATCTGCGACTACAAATGGACCCCTAAGTATTCCTTCTGAACGAGGATTTTGTTCTAACAATAAGTGAAAAGGCCCTGATACTATCAATGATTTCATCCATGACATTTACCTTCGATTGTCAACTGTCAATCGGTGTTTCTGTCATTGAAATTAACCTCTACTACCTCATGTTAAATATAGTGAATGAATATTAGTTCTTGGTTTTATATATATAAGGTGAAGTGAAGTTTAATTAATAACGCCGCGACCAAGACGATCGAATCTTTCCCAACAAAGCCGTAATGCAAGAAGAAAGCGAAATATTGCAAATGCAACAACTGAAGAAGAGCATTACATACATTTACATTTACATGTACATTTTGTCGAATAACTCATTCCCAGTTATAATTTCCCAGAATTCATCGAAAAATGGTTAGTAATATATGAAGGTACGGGGTTAAAAGTTCCACGATCAAAGTGTCAAAAACCTGTAAAGATAAAGCATTGTTTAACAACATTATTTGAAAGTGAAGGGAATAAGGTGTATAACCAGCTATAACCTTGATTTTATGACTTTGATATTGGGAGATAAACGGTCATCTTTGAAAATCCATAGTAAGAGTATTTTCTTCTGTTGGTACTTTTTTAGCATTAGTTAAAAATGTAATTATTTTGTAAAATACCTTTAAAATTAAAATAAGACATTAAACCTGTTTGCCATCTGGCCGTTCCAAGTTACCCCGCCTATAGGGTAAAAAGGTCTAGATGACAAATATTTGAAAGACAGAAAAAAAGCTCATTTTTACATTAATGAACGTAGTCAGATAATTGTTTGTTTGATATGTGTCATTTGTTGTGATAAAATTGGTTTGATTTTCATAATAAAATTTATATTTGCTCAAACTCAAATTCGACCTTTGTGCCTTGCCCTGCTCTACGTATATACTTTTTATTAAATTTACATTAATTTAAGATATGTTACTTGAAACTTTTCAAAAAGCAGGTCAAAGCAGATATATCTAATTCATTTTCTATTTCTCCTCGCAGAAATTTGAAAAATTTATATAAGCTCAGTAGTATTATTTACAATTATACACAAAATCCAGAATCCAGAAGAATCTGAAAAGCTTAAAACGTAATCAGTAAGTCGAAATACCAAAAAAGACTTGGATTGGATTATACCATGATTTCTATAGAAAGTGTATAAAGCTTCCAGTTTGATTGTATTGACAAAACATAGACAAACTAATGGAATTTATTGTTTTGATAATACCTCATTGTATATAGCATTCAAACAACACATCCTTATACACTTAAAGTATTAATATTTTTGATTCTCTAGAAATTGTTTAGAATATACCTTACTTAGCAAAACAACGTTTGCCGGGTCAGCTAGTCATTTATAAAAAAAAATGTTTTATTTTATTTTATCAATATGCAATGCAAATGTATTTATTTTCAGAATGCTTTCATAAATATCTACTATTTATAAATTTCACATATTTGTGTAGTACATGTAACAAATTAATAATAATTATTATTATATTTAACCAAATAGATGCAAAAATAAATTTAAAAAAAAATATTCTGGCGGGATTCGAACTGGCGACTGTGAGCCTAGGCCTCGAACAAAAAGTTGATAGTAAGCGCCGCAACGCGCGTAGACATAGGGCTTAGCGCGTTTTTAGCAGTTTTAACCAATTTTTATTTAATTTTTTTAATTAAACCGCTTCCCATAGGACTCTAATATTTAAAGGTGTTCGGTTTGACCATAGATAAAAGAAGAGTATATAGATCGCTCTCTCGGGGCATATTTCGTTGCCACGTTAACTGTCAACTTGCCGGGGTTAGTTCGAGCTGCTCTCCCTTGGTGCGCACGCGTCGATCGTAGAACGGGTGCATACAAAAAATACTATAGAAATGCACCAATATTATAGACCGTTTGAATTCAAAATTACAAAAAAAGAAATTGAATTTTAAAAAGCATTTATTTTTAACAATAGTATTTTACACACATGGTTACAAAAGATTCATCCTTATAAGCTAAACACAAAAGAAATAAAAATGTGTATATATATATATATATATATATATATATATATATTTATTTATTTATATTTCTAGAGCAAAGATTACTTATAATTACAATTAGATTAAGATAAATAATTTAAACACATCTCATAATTCTATCTCAATAATAAATAAATCAAAAAATTTGAGAAACTATTGCATATCTTTCATTATTCGCAAAAATTTGAGAAGCTATCAGATCTCTTTCATATTCGCAAAAGCAACAAAATTTCTAGAAACTAAAAAGAGAAAAATAATTATATTCATATAAAAAGTAAAAAAATATATATATTTAAAAATCATTTGCAAAATTAATGCATACGATAATCTTCTCAAGCAACTCAGTTTATATTTTTTTTCGAATAATGCTAATTAACAATTAAGTTACGGTTTTGTTTCTGTTAATATTTTCTACGACTAGTGTTGATGTTCATTTGAATGTTGAACAAAATGTCATTATCATCATTAACATAAAAAAGGAAATTATTAATAGTAATGTACAAGTACTATAGTTTTCTTATGGCATCTTCAATTACACATTGAAGAATAACATCTCTATCAGAAATAAGGGGTGCACGTTAATGGTGTTTTATTCCTCTAAATAAAAAAGAGATTAGCAAATATATACTTTCTTCCATTTGACAGTTCCTGTCAATCTGTACAATGTGATTATCTTTACGATCATTAAACAACGCAGATAATAATATTTTTGTGTAATATCAAAATGCAACTATCACTACTCACAAACTTTTCGTGGAACATAGCCAAACCTAAATTACCCCTTAGCTAGAATTTTATCATTAAGCATGAATTTCCTTCCATTTAATAATTCAGTATCTTCTCTTAGCCGACTTAATATATCATTATGAATACTATTATTCAATGCCAGTGGGAGATCAGCAAATATTTCAGCATGTTTCAGACTGGCTTGTAATTTCTTTATTAATGTTTTTCCCTGTTTATTCGTCTCATATCAATACTTGCGTTTAGTAAACCCATTTCATAACTACTTCCGAGAGAAAAACAGCTGAAAAAAATCAATGTTAAATTATTTATTATAAACCTTTATTATTAATACAAGAATAATTCTTAAAAACTTACCTATCAGTGAGTTGGTTAGTCTGACGGCAATTTTATCTTTCAATAACTATAACCTTAAAATTCCTATCATTGTTAAATGTCTCAGTTATTATGCTATAATAAAAACTTATATCAGACTAGTAGTAATAGATGCAAGTATTTTGAAGTATGCATATTGATAAAAATACTTACTTATTGTTGAAGGCCCGTAAATTATATTAATCATTTTACATACTACATAGGTTCTAGTAGAAAACACTAGTTTTGACCAGCCAAATAGCAAACATCTACAACATCCAAAACAATATTTATTTGTGATTAATGTTTGGTTATTTTATTCTTATTACGTACTTTGTCATTTCTCGCTGGAAATACATGCAATTTTGCATTTTTTGGTATTAGTGCACCCTGGAACGTAACACATCGACATTTTGCTTGGAAACTAATCCTAATGACTTATAAACGCAACCGAACGTTCTCGAAATTGTTTGATTGCCCGCGTTGAAATTCTTACCAGATGAGTGCCAAATCGCTGCAAGAGCGCTCCAAGGGAGAGCAGCTCAAACTAAAATCGAGCTACAGAGTTTTGTTCGGAGATTACCGGCCATGGGTTTGACCATCAACTCTACAACCATGCAAAGTTTCATTAAAATCCCAGAAGAGTAAACCTGATGGTTACCTTGTTAGTAAAAGATGCCTAATATCATTACACAATGAGGCAGCAATAAATAAAAGAACCGACAACAATTCGCTTTGCATTCCCGGTTTTCCGCCTTGCGTTCCGGTTTTTTCTAAAAGTAATATTTGTCCCGGTTTTAGGTGTTTTGAACCAAATTTTTAAAACTGTGTTGATTGCCAATATTTCTTTAAATATATTTTAACTAGAAACCTTTTAATAATTTAAAAAAATATGATCACCTCACTATATAATAATCCTTGACCATTTTTCAAAATGCCATCAAATTTGAATAAAGTGAGTATTTTATTATTTTACCAAAAACATTGCTTACCAGTCTTTTTTATACCTTCACAAAAATTTTATAAACATAATTAAGACGATAATAACTCTGTACATACTATAATGTGACAAAAAATTAACAAATCATATAATTTTGAATGTTCCAATTATGAATAGCTTGGTTGGCTGGCATCTGATGTAGATACAAAAATTTAAATCTAAAAATACTTTGTTAGAAGGAACTTTATGCACAAACAAGAGTAAGATACTGAAAACTTGTTTAGTATTGCACCACTAAATAACTATAAAAACTATGAGAAATCGTGTGTTTTATTATATGATAATATCTATAAGTTTATTTAACAAATGTAATTAGTTTTTTTCAACTTAAGCCACAATAAACATGTTCTCGTATAGACCAGTCATTTTGACCGGTAAAAAAAAAGGAATATTAAAATGGGTGATAAATCCAGTGATGAAATTTGAAAATTGAACAAGCCAGCATGAGTAAACAAAACTATTTAATATTTAATTATTGTGATCAAATTAACTCTGTTATGAAAAAAACATGCAAGAACTTACTGAATTCGATCCCTTATTCAAGTTACCTCAAAATGCTCTTAAATATAGTATGATTTTGTTATGTAAAAAATTCCTCATGTTGAATAGTACTTCTTCACTGACACCTAAAAATAAAAATTATTATAATATTTCATATATAAAAAATAAAGATATTAGGTTGTTCCAAAAGTAGTTTCTGTTTTTATAGATTTTTTAACAAATCATTTTTGTGTAATAAAGAAATACTGTATTAACTTATGTATTGGCCATTTAACTCAGACATCTTCATTCAAATTCTAGAGGTAGTGTAATTCCAAGATCATAAATTTTTTGGTTGTTATTAACAAAAACCTGATAAAGGTGCTTCTGGACCCCTTCATTTGAAGCAAAGGTTTTACAGTCTAATAATTATTTTAGTAACAGAAACAAATAATAGTCCGATTATGACATGTCTGGAGAATACGGTGGGTGTGGCATTGTGTACCATTCACGGTATAGAAGTTGAAGTCATATCATATAGTTCATTTTCCGTGAAGTATATCTTATAGTTTATTCAGCTGATCACAGCAGGCATCTGAATGAACTGTTATGCTAACTTGAAATAACTGAAAACAGACATGACTTAAAATCTCACCAAACATAAGCATCAAGTGTTTCTAGTAAACATCGGCTTGCAACTGGTTTGAGAAAGTTCTTTTTTTTTGTTTCATGAGCAATTGCATGAGATATATTGTATTCAGCCCATTTTTCATTCCTAGTGGTGATTTTCTTCAAAAACCAATCATTTTCAGGTCGTTTCAGAAATGAATCGCAGACTTTAATTCGGCGACACAGGTTTTTCTCTATAAGAACCTGGAAAACTCATGCATTGAGCTTTGATAAAATTCTTGACCTTTCGAGTGGACATAAACAATTGAATTTAATAACTTTTATCATTTGTAATGTTATCTACAGTTAAACAGTAAAATATGTTGACAATGCAGCGAATTGTTTCCATATTTGCAGAGACAGTATCCAACAACAACTGTGCCTAATTGATCAGCATTTTTCACATACCTTAATACAACCTTAACAAGTTTCAAATTATATAATAATAAGGCTCAGGTATGATGTTAGTTTAAAAAACAAATACAAATAATTTGTGGAAAAACAACGAAGCTACTTTCGAAACAACTATTGTTTGGATTCCCATTTTAAATAGTATTAAAAACGATTTCCATTTTAAATGGAATTAAAAAGAAAGAAAAGATGAAATGCATACAAAAGCGATTGTTAAAATATATTAACATGTGCTTTGTCATAACCTCACCTTGAAATTGAAACCATATCGAAGAACAACGAAGTACGTACTCACTTAATAATCATAAATAAGACAAACAATAAGTTTAAAATTGTGCCACAAAAATAAATACGAAATTCACAAATTCATTCAATTCAGCAAATGCAGAATAAAATGCAGTCAAAGTTATGTGCTTTATTCACGAAATTAATCTAATAAGCTTAATGATTAATTCATTAAAATACTAACCATAAGCCTGTAAATAATTATATCGCCAATTAAGGTCATTCATCGTCCATTAAAGCACTGAACATAAACAAAATACAATTAATATCCAAAACCCTTAGCAATATAATACCCAAAACAGACATGTTGAAACACATCTGAAGCACCGAATGACATAAATTACGTTAAACGAACAATAACGAAGTAACTCAGAGAACAAATGTAAGGGTGTCGGCACACTACCATAAAGCGACGTACGACAATCGTAATCATAGATAGAAGAAAAGAATAGATCGCTTTCTCAGTCTATATTTCGCCACGTTTTTTTCAGACCAATTTGGCAATTTGTCCGTGTTAGTTGAAGCTACAGGGCATTAGTAGACTGAACGGGTGCGTATAAAAATTACTATAAAAATGCACCAATATTATGTAGACCGATGAAATTCGAAATTAAAAAAAAAAGAAAATTAAATTTTTAAAAGCATTTATTATGCACAAAAATATTTTACATTATATAATAATATTACGGTATATGTCACTATCCAGAAGACAGTTGCGCTCTGAAGACGAATCACCACTGAAACCTAAATAATGAAACATTATAGAGTAAAAATATTATCACACATTTGTTGTTATATCATCTTGAAGTATAAATCAGGCATATTTAATGTAGGCAAAGCATTAATTTTTAGTGAAGCGCCTGTTATGTTCCTTCTGCATATATCATCAAAGTGTGCGTCGCACACGTAACGGGACTTATTGCAATGCAAAGGTGTTAAATTTCCTAAAGCAAGATCTTTGGTACTGTGGAACCAAACAGCAAACAACTATAACATTAGAGATGATATTTAATAATGGCCAATCAGTCGCGTACCTAGGGGGGGGCGGTGGGGGCGGTCCGCCCCGGGCGGCACTTATTTTGGGGCGGCATTTTTTAGTTTATTTATACATAGTTGTAAAAAGCAACTTATTCATTTCATATTTATTAACTTCCGTAGGGTAAGTTATAGTAATGGACCGAAAATCGAAAATGAAATTTTTTACATTTTTTCACGTTTTGAAGGTTTCTGAACATTTTGGCATACCTCAGAAAAAATGGAAGTGTGTGTGTTTTGTGTGTCCGCATTTTTTCGTTCACGTTTTCGGGCGCCCCGATCAACCGATTTGATGGTACAGAAAATAGAAATCGAGTTTTTGAGAGAATGAAACATCCGATTTGATTGATGCGAAAAATTTCAATTTGTAATAATGAGGAGAAGTGGTGATTAGTTTTTGGCAAAGGCAGATCCAATCGTTTTGGAGATACCAAGCAAAATGTGCAAAAAATATCTGTTTTTGAAAGAACTAAGCATCCGATTTGAATGATTTAAAAAACTTTCTACGTGGATTTTAATTTGAATTCTACCTAAAGTTCAAATGCTCACTTATATACTTGAAATAAATAAGTTTAACTTTGTAATTCAGTTTATATATTTCTTATAAATATTAGACAATGCCCTTTATTTCAAATTTGATTGATTGAGTTTTGTTTATTTACTTTTATATTTATATTTGAATCTAAACATATATTTGTTTATTTACTTTTATATAAACATTTAATTTTTCTCGAATATATCATTACAGTACGGGAAGTTCAAGCAATTTGCCTTAACTTACAATGCCATACACCACTAGTTAACTTCCCCAAGGAGACGTTATGTTTTCATCAACAAATCAGAATCGCTAATTTTATGTTTTCTCGACGTTTCAAGCCATTCTGAATCGAATGAGCCTAAATTTGGAAAAAGTATGTGTGTGTATGTCAACAGATTTTTGTCGTAAATCGTCGTTTTCTCAAAAACGGCTAGACCGATTTCAAAAATTTAAAAGCCACTCGATGTATCTCGATGAGGACTATTATTTGTCAGTTTTGTGCGACGATCGGACAAGCTTTTTCTTATAAATCGCAGAAAAGTGAACAATTTTCCGTCTACGTTTTAGCCTGCAATTCTGAATTGATTTCGAAAAATAAAGAACCGTTCGAAAGATATTAGTTGGGAATCATGCTGATTAGTTTTTGGTAATCGGCCGGGCGTTTTCTTAATAAAGTTTAAAAAAAAAAATTTCGACGACGATTTTATGATTATTTTTTTTGACGGTAGATACCATAGTCTTCTAGATCATACTAAATATTACGGCCTTACGACAACTGGTTTAGCTTTAAAAATTCGTCAAAGTTTGCAAAAATTAGTATGGTCTTTTTGGCATTTGTCAAAATTAGAACTTTCATCGACGTTTTCTCAAAAACGCCTGAACCGATTTCAGAAATTTAATAGCCATTTGTTGTATCTCGACGAGGCATATCGTTTCTCAGTTTTGTGCGACGATCGGCGATTAAGTCGATTATTTACACATTTCGGGAGTTCATGTAACTTGCCTCAAGGCAAAATACCTGTACCACTAGTTTTCTTTCTTGAATTATAAATGATCATTATGATTGTTATTATTGTCAATATTTGATTTATATAAATTATGATTAACCATATGATTTAGAATTTTATTCCTCGGTGTATATAAATGTATATTAGTGTAAATTTGAATTCTAATTTAAGAACAGGTTAATAATTTTATTTTATTGTATTCATTAAAATTCGTTGAATTCGTATAAGCATCTTTACGATTTTGTTCAGCGATTTTTCCTAATTTTTATATCAGCGTATAAATGTCATTTCTTTTGAAAAGTTTATATGATTACTTTGAAGTGATTTATCAATATTTTTTTAATCATCAATTTTTCTTTTGAAAATCAGGGTTGGCGGAAGGCGGAGTCTGCTAGGTCTGCAAAGCCTTAGGGCATATAAATATGTTGACGAGTGCATATAAATATGTCTGAAAAAAATTACTCTCTGTGTATTAATTAATATTGATTAAATAACTTAATAATATTTTTAACTTCCGTAGGGTAAGTTATATATAGAAATCGCAAAAATGTCGAAAGTGAAAATTTTTATGTATCTTTACGTTTCAGAGGTTTCTGAATTCTGGCATATCTTAGAAAAAATGGATGTGTGTGTGTGTTTAGATACAAACTTTCGTCGATGATTGTAGGAGTACGCATCTATTTGAACGAAACATTCGATTCGTACTGATAAAACGTGCTAATTAGTTTTTTGGCAAAACGGGTCCAGCCGTTCCAAAGATACGGGGCAAAAAAGCCAAAATTGTTATTTAGTTCTTGAGAGAACAAAGCGTCCGATTTAAGTAATTCAAAAAACATTTTATTTGTATTGACTAAACGAAGAACTGTTTTTGGGATGACAGGTCTAGAGGTCTAGCGATTACGGAGAATCAATAAGAAAAAGTAAAAAAATGACATATTTGGCGGTCCAAAATGATCATTAGACATATCCACGTCAAATTATCTGATATTTTCTAGAGATTTTAATAATAAGAACAAATTTAATTTACGTTTCTATGGTTTCCGTATCAATGTCTAGCCGTTTCGCTTCGATATTTCGTATCCAAAACAGCTGCGCAGCGCGATTGATTTGAAAAAAAGTTACAAATTTTCAAAAATTTTCAAATATAAAAAAAAAATTTCAAGAAGCCATTTTTTTCAAAATTTTTTGAAATTCTCAATATATTTTTTCAGATTTCAAAAAATCTTCAATCTTTTTTAAAAATTTTATGTTTCGGTACGGAAAGTGCCAGCAATTTGCCTTAAGGCACGATGCCATGCACCACTAGTTTATTTGTATTAATTTATGAAAACTACTATTTGACTGACTTATAATTGAAAGGGCGGCAATCTGGAGACCGCCCCGGGCGGCAAAAGTTCTAGATACGCCACTGTGGCCAATGTATGGTTATCTTATTATTTTTTACGTACTTTTTCATTTCTCGCAGGAAATACATGCATTATGGCATTTTTGTATTATTGCACCCTTATATATAATTATTATTATATAATTATACGAATATAATACTGTTTTAATTATGATATAGTTATTTTTCATTAGATATTAATTTTCCGTAGGGTAAATTATTGTAATCGTCCAAAAATCGAAATTGAAATTTTTTGCATTTCTCGACGCTTTGAAGGTTTTTCAACATTGTGTGTGCGTGTGTGTGTACCGCATTTTTTGTTTACATTTTCGGGCGCACGGATCAACGATTTGAATGGTTCAAAAAACATTCGATTCCTATTAATAGCGAGATGTGCTAATTAGTTTTTGGCAAAGGCAGGTCCAGTAGTTACGGAGATAAAGAGCAAAGAGTGCAGAAAATAGAAATCGAGTTTTTGAGAGAATGGAGCATCCGATTTGAATGATCTAAAAAAAATGTCCAATTAGTAATATTTGTGAAAATTGGTTATTAGTTTTTGACAAAGGTAGGCCCAGCCATTTCGAAGATACAGAGCTAAATGTGCAGAAAATGGCAGTTTTTGAGAGAACTAAGCGTCCGATTTAAATGTTTCAAAAAAAAATCTGCTTGTTTTAACAAAATTATTGATTTTAAAAAAATATATTTTTGTTTCAAATTTTTTTCTCAAATTTTTTTTTTGCCAAAAACATTTTTTTTGTATATCGAAAATAATCCAGATTTTATTTTTAATTCTGAATAAAGTTCTTATATAATTTAAACAAATAATTTCAACTTTGCAATTCAGTTTATATATTTTTTATCAATGTTAGACAATGTTACAATATTTTATAATAATCTATTCGAAAACATTCAATATTCCTCGAACATTTCGTTACGGTACTGTAAGTTCCAGCAATTTGCCTTAAGGCACGACGCCATACACCCCACTAGTTATTTTTACAACTGCCTCGAAACGGACGGGTAGAAGATTTGATATAAAACGAGTAAAATTGTGATATAAAACAGTAGGCGTTGGAAAAATACAAATCATCTGGCCATTGCCAGTGATTGTCGAAGATCTTTTTTATTGTTGATTAATGCAGAAGAAATTTTCTTGTCAACCTGATCCTGGTGGAGTTGAAGTTGTTGTGAAGAAACAATTATTTCATCCTTGACGGAGCTTATTGCTTGTGTATTAACCGATTTTGGAACATTCTTAGGTGCTTTCAAAATTTCTTTTAATAGTTTATTTTGGAATCTTTGTATTTAAAGCGTATGTGATGGAAGTATGGCTTTATATAGGTAGGTAACCTAGATAAATAAGCATAAATAGATCGCTATCTCGGGCGATTTGACGTTACACTCATTAGTGATCACAACATAGCAGCACATGTACATACAGTATGTAAATTAACCCCTGGTATTACTTCTACATTATTACATATAATCAATATAGCCAAAAAATCTGAAAAAAATTAATATTTGAAATAAGAACAAACATACAAAATACAAAATATATTTTCAAATTGATCACAGACATAATTTTGAAGAATTATAAACTGAACAGAAATAACTGACTACTATTAATTAAAGTATATTAACAGACATATTTTTGAAGTACTACAAGTTGAAGAGAAATAACTTATTCATATTAATTAATTAATGACTAATAATAATATATTAAAAACTTAAAAACTAAGAAGTAAAATGCGCAGGAGTATTGATGATGGAATGACAAATTTAGAAGAATGACAAGTAATGCAATAATTTAAAAGGATAAAAGAAGAGCACATTTTTTAAAAAGAATTAATACTTTCCAAACAAATATCCAAATTGAGATAAAACTAAATTCCTAGGATGAAAATTCATTTACGAGACATAATAAAGTTATATTTGACGAAATCTTTGAATATTTTCTGTAGAAGTGTTTTTTTTAAACGTAAGTAACCAAACCCTGAACTACTTTTAATTTATACCAATTGTAGCTCAAACCTATCTATCGCTTTAATCCAGTTTTTATTGCAAGGAGGTTTATTAAAACTATAACTAAACTCTTGCGCTTTATAAACTGTCTGATCTTTGAGTATGCTCTCTTAATTGAGACAATTCAAAATTCTTGCCCTTACATTTTAAGTTTCCGGAATATTTGAAAACTTCTCAGAACATTGTATACTTTGTTAGAATTTATCCTTTAAATTATTGCATTGTTTGTTAATCCTTTTTAATCCCGAAACAAAATTTAATGTATATACATATATATATATATATATATAATATATATATATATACATATATAT
>NW_020537122.1:0-24629 GCF_003426905.1 Ctenocephalides felis | reverse complement strand
CATTGTGATCAGAAGAAATGATTTTTTACTGATTTATTGAAATTATTTTTTATTGAAATCTGTAGTGATCTCACTGGACTTCAGTGGTCTTTAATATGTATATTTTCCATTTTTTCTTGCTCCCATAGGCTTTAATGCTTCCAAAATGATGAAAAATTCTGAAAGACTTAGCTCTTAATATTATTAAATTTAGAATAGTCCGCACTCCAAACAAAGTTCTTATTGGAAATAACATGGGTAAAATTTCATTTGCTTTTTAGAAGAGACAAATGAATTAAAATATTGAAAATAACATTGCATTTGTTTACTTTGATCATAAATAAAAATTTTACCAATAAGTATGTTCCAAAAGTAAGTAAGTTTGTTTGATATGTGTCGATTAGGACCTACAACATATGTATGTTCCAAAAACTTACATTTTTTGATCTATTTTATTCAAAGCTTTTAGGGCTTGAATAAAATTCTGTTCAATTTTCTTCACAATTAACTTACAATTAGTAAATATTAGTAAATGTGCCAAGCTGTCATAAAATTAATTTTCATAATTTTTGCTAATTGTCATAAAATTGAAAATGACACCTGATTTAAGTTATAGTGATTTTCCCAAAGTACTAATTTTATTATTGATCAGTTTTGTATGTCAATCTTTAAAAAACTGATCTGACCGTTTTTTAGTCGTTAGTAGAGCCCTTTCCTGCATTAGTTTTGATTTGCTCGTCAGTAGAGGCTGTTTTAGATTCTAGAAAAGTTTTACTTACATAATATTTTTTGTTTGTTTTCCTTAAATTAGGTAGAAATTTGCGTGTTGCTTTTTATTATTGAAAATAATTTTAAGAAATGTTTGTCACTAGAGAGGCCGTTTTAAATTTCAATTTTACTAAAAACTACTCTGACCAATATTACTTTGATATTTTTTTACTTGGTAGTAGTCTTTTTCTAATTTAGTTTTGATTTGTTCGTCAGTAGAATCCCTTTTAATACTAAAAGTCTAGTTTTAATTTGCTCGTACGTAGAGTCCTTTTAATATTAAAAATCCGGTTTCAAGTAGAGTCCCTTTTAATACTAAAATTCAGTTTCAATTTTCTCGTGAGTAAAGTCCTTTTTGATATTTAAAATTTCAGTCTGAATTTGCTTATCAGTAGAGTCCCTTTAAATATTTAAAATTCTAGTTTAAATTTCCTTGTCAGTAGAGTAGAGTCCCTTTAAATATTTAAAATTCAGTTTCAATTTGCTCGTCAGTAGAGTCCCTTTCAAATTGATTATTGTTTAAATTTGAAGAAAAAGCCAAAATTTTAGCGTATTTTTTTTAATGTATATTAGTAGAGTCACTTTTTGGTTGTATAAATTGGTGTTGAATTCATAAATAAGATTGAAATTTTACAAATCAATTTAGCCGTTTGAGTTTGTTTTGCTTTGAATTTTCAATAAGCATGAAGCATTATAATAAGTACGAGCAAGTATAAAATATGCTTATAATTTTGTAGAGAAAGCCGATTTTGCTTGGAAGTAGAGTCCCTTCTTCGATTTATAAATCATATAATTGTACAGTTGTTGAATTTTTTAATAGTCTATTTAGAGGTAGTTTTTCAAAGAAATTTATGCATTTTTTTAGGCACAATTTTACTTAACCAACTTGATAATTTAATTTAATCCTTAGTGCTCGTATTATCTAGTTTTTATGTCCGGATGCACTTTTGCATCAAAATCGTTGCAGTTGCACCAAATATGCAAAATACTCGAAGCAGTTAGGTCAATATAAATGGTGATTTTCGAAGCAATCGCTTTAAATGGCAAATTAAATTTTATTGCAATCAGTAAATGGCAATGTTTATTAGACACACATGTGCACACACGTATATATATATATATATATATATATATATATATATATATATATATTAAATTTTTTATATAATTTTGATGTTGAAATATGTGATATTCAGTTTTCAGGGCAATACATCAATTAAAAAATTTGTATGACTTTAAAACATTTTTATTTATTCCATACGTTTCGACACATTGTTTTGTGTCATCTTCAGTGGACTCTAGATTGAAAGAACAGATAGAAATTATTAAATAAAACTAATATATAAGAAGTGATATGGTATGAACTTACATGTAATTGAATTAATCCTAATTATTTCATATTATAAATGTTCACAATGCACAATCCTAATTATTTCGTATTATAGATGTTCACAATGAACAATCCTAATTATTTCATATTATAAATGTTCACAGTGCACTAAAAATTCCTTTACTACAGATACGTTGATGATATAATTACTTGCATTCCTAAAAATAACTTTGATTCTTTACTAAAAAATTTTAACTCCTTTAATAAACACCTAACCTTTACCTTCGAAAAAGAACACAATAGGTCAATTAGCTTTTTAGATGTAAATATCATAAAAACTACAGATAATAAAATTATTACTAACTGGTACCAGAAACCAACGTGGTCTGGCAGATATCTCAATTTCCATTCTTATCATCCCACTAACATGAAAATCGGTACCATTATCAATTTAGTTGATCATGCTATTCTCTTGTCAGATAAAAAATTTTGGCCTTTTAACCTATCTCTAATCCACAGAACCCTATTAAACAATTGCTATCCTCCACACCTTATAAAATCAGTAATTAACAACAGACTTTCCGTCCTTAACACAAAACATAATCATCTTTCCTCGAGTCCCAGAAAAAAGAAGAAAATAAGTTTGTTGGCACTATTTGTCTCCCTTACATTAAGAATCTCTTTCCTATTTGGAAAAAACTATTTGAATTCGCGGATTTGCGTTTAGTTTGCAATATTGATCAGACTCTCAACTTTTTATTTTCGAACTTAAAATCACCGACAAGTTTAGATCGTATTTCTAACATCGTATATAAAATTGACTGTACAAATTGTGAGGCCACTTATATTGGCGAAACTGGACAACATCTAAAAAAACGTCTTAGACAACATTATAACAATTCCAAAAATAAAAATCAAAATCAAACAATGATAACTGATCACATACAAAATTTCAATCATATTTTCAATTTTGATGTGGCCACAATTTTATATCACGAATCGAATACATCTCAGAGACGCTTTTCAGAATCTTGTCTGATACACCTTTACAAAAATAGTTTAAACAAAAGATTGGATACTTCCTCACTGTGCGAGAATTACCAAGTAGTCTTAAACAATGTCTCGAAATTCATACCTTTAAAATAGTTACCTATCATGATCGACATTTAATTATATTAATTTTAATGCCAATTTTTCTTTTTCTTTTTCTTTTAATTTTGATCTCAATTTTACTAATTATGTCCACCCTCACAATTGTCATGTTTTTTTTATATTTCACTATATGTACCCTCTCGCGTTGTCAAATCTTAAATTCTTTGGTCAGTTCGTTTGCCTTGTACCTCAGCCCTCAACATGTGGTTCGCACATTGACGTACATTCAGTAGGCACCCGTACATCGGAGCACAGAAATGTACGGCGCGATGTACTTCACAAATTCATAAAAATCTCAGTCAAAAATTTTTTATATTGTTTAACTTAAAATGACAAGGATTGGTTTTTTAGTGCACTGTGAACATTTATAATATGAAATAATTAGGATTGTTCATTGTGAACATTTACAATATGAAATAATTAGGATTGTGCATTGTGAACATTTATAATATGAAATAATTAGGATTAATTCAATTACATGTAAGTTCATACCATATCACTTCTTATATATTAGTTTTATTTAATAATTTCTATCTGTTCTTTCAATCTAGAGTCCACTGAAGATGACACAAAACAATGTGTCGAAACGTATGGAATAAATAAAAATGTTTTAAAGTCATACAAATTTTTTAATTGATGTATTGCCCTGAAAACTGAATATCATATATATATATATATATATATATATATATATACAAATGTATATATCGATATATAAAACAAATTAACACTTAAAATTCATCGTCGCCTTGGGAGCAATACGAACACGTACTCGCACTCGTTCGAAAAAACACATTAATTCGCATTCGAAATTTATTTATTTGCGAAAATTTATTTACGCTGATTAAATTGGATAAAAAATAGTTTGCACGAAAAGCCGTTTTCCTCTTTCATAAAAAAAAACAAACATTAACTAGATAATTTTTGAAATGCAAAAAAAAGATTACACTGACAAACTGAAATTATAGGTAAAAATACAATACTTTTGACAATATTAATTAGCACTGCAAATTAGACTCTGCTGATTAGAAAAAAAACTATCAATTCAGAGGATGGAAACAGGGACTCTACTGGCGAGCAAAGTATTAGAGAATTGAAAAATATAGATGGACTGACAAAATCAAAATATATATACTAGGATTTGTAGATTTTCAAAAACCGGTTTTTTGACGAAATTATGGAATTCTAAAACCGGTTTTTTAGTGAAAAAAGACTGTTTTCACTGTATAAATGGAAAACGACAAATATAGTCAAATATAAAAGATGAAAGCATTTTGATTCTTGAAATCATATCATTTCTATAGCATTTGATATCTTATCAGTCGGCAAAGGTTCCCAGAAAGTTTTGTATATATTAATTTAAATTTTTATACCAGTGTATATATTAATTTAAATCAGTGTGACTTCTTCTTGAAGAAGTAACTTCCTCTACTGAAACAAAAAAAAAAATAGTTTTAAACCCTAGAAGCCACAAATTAAAGAAAAAATAACTTAGAATTATTATATCAGGTTTTAAAAACAATTAAGCATAATCTGGTCGCAAGTATGAGAGTATTTTCTATTTCAGAAAATTTTGTCAGTAAACAAAGGACACGTCTAAGTAGCAATTCGATAGACGTTTTAAGTTTTTTTAAATCATATTTTATTAAACAAAATAACAATTAGAACGTATAAAATTAATTAAATTGCTCGGAACAGTTAATATCTGAGTTTTGATAATTGTTTTTAAAACTAAAATTGATATGAACAAGTATGTATCAACATGTATCTAATATTTTTTTTATTTATTTTTTAATTTAATTAATTGTTATTTATTACTCTACTATTTTTATTTATTCGTAAACTTTCCTTTCACTATCATAAAAATATTTTCATTATTATATGTGAAAATGATGCATGAATAACGAATAAATATTTTCAAAGTTATTTATTCAAGATAAACTATTATTTTTTAGTTCAACTAATTAAAATTAAACAAAAATTGTTTATTACCTATAAAATTGAACAATAAATAAATTCAGTTAAATACTGCTCTAAATTTTACTAAATTTGCGGATAAATTACAGAATATTCAAACA
Source organism: Ctenocephalides felis (assembly GCF_003426905.1). Lineage (NCBI taxonomy): Eukaryota > Metazoa > Arthropoda > Insecta > Siphonaptera > Pulicidae > Ctenocephalides > Ctenocephalides felis. The sequence goes on along the minus strand of NW_020537122.1, from coordinate 19,322 downwards.
AAAATTTATTTACTATATAAAATTCGAAAATCGGTTAAAACCGGTTTTTTAGTGAAATTCAAATTGGAAAACCGGTTTTCTGAAATGTCGGTCTTTGTATAAACCCTAATATATACTCAATAGTTTTGTTAATTCCATAATGTTTTGTTAATTACATATGTTCGTATTTTTTGTATATATACAAATTTTTTTTAACAGACTTATAAAAATTTAAAATATTGATGACAAAATTGCAAATATTTGAAACAATTGTTTTTAGTCCTTGGTAAATTATTATTCTGTATTCATCATTTTCATTTAAGGAAAGTTTTAGCAACCAGGCACTTTTATATCTTCCACCAACAAACCAAAAAAACAGTCAACCTTTACATTATCCTCTACTAATCCATCTTCCGCGACACTTATCAAAAGAACATTTAAAACTTGAACTTCTCGGAAGTAAAACAAACAAACAAGGAAGTGCAAGAAAGTTCTTAAAGGAATTTCCGCCTCACTTCCGCCTTATTTCCGGTTCATTCCTTGACGTCGATTCGTCGTGACATGTCCGATTGGGCGTGACGTAATTTTTCTAAAAAGGACGAGATTTATGAGCGATTTTAAACCGATACTCTTGCTCGTTTTTCTTTTGATTAAGAATTCAAAATACGAAGCAAATTTACTTTGTGCGGATAATTTGGCACAAAAATATTTTTAACTAAGGAATTCACAACCGCTTAAGACAAACTCTGTTTTCGTATTTGCAATTTTATCATCACTTTCTGATGAACTATTTCATCAAAATCGTTGCAGTTGCACTAAATTAAATTCAATTTTCAATTAAAGTCATTTTTTCTCATGTGTTGTGACTTTGCTTGTAAGTAGAGTCCTTTTTTAGGTATCACTTATAAGTTAATATTAATGTTTGTTGTGAGTAGAGTTTTTTTTATATTTTATAGAGCATTAATAAATTTAAATTGTTTGTCACTATATGTAATGTTCGTAATAATTGTTGTTTCTGTAATTGAATTTAGTCACACTTCTAACCATGCATTAGGAGTATATTATAATAACTAGAGTTATTATTGTAAGTAAAAATGATTTGTAATTTAATCTCGAATAGGTTTATTATATACTAAAATCGATTTTAAAGTATACTGTAAAACATTATAGTATATTTATTCTTGAACAAATTCACCAAATAATCATCAACTTTAGACAAACGGTTCAAAAGTTACAAGACTTATAATAAATAAACGCGCCGCTACTTATCGAGTTAATTACATGTGCTGAATGTGTCATACTATATATAGTGCGGCGGCTCAAAAGGACCCTTGATGACGTCATATGGTGAAAATGCATGTAGGGTATCAAATGAAAGGTCTCAACGAGCACTTTACAAATATTATACTCATAAACCCTAAACAGCAATAAGGTTTTGTACATAGTAATATATGTATCAAATAAAAGGTCTCGACGAGCACTATACGAATATCATACTTATGGACCCCAAAAACCAACAGAGTTCCGTACCTTAAATTCAATTTTAGAATCAACTATTAATTATAAATTTTATTTTCGCGCTATAGTTTCTAGTGTTATAATATAGTTGATATAAATGTAAGGGTATAATCTCATAACACTATCAACTATCCCCTGTCTCCATTTAACGCCCTTTTCCCAGCATATTGAAAGTGTTCTCATCGTGAATGATAAGTGTCAATCAAATGTCTCCTGGCTCATCAATTTTTATTATTTTTATTATTTTTACGATTTGTTTCCATTGTATTCGGAGAATAGTATAAATGTATAAATATAAATACATATTCATAAAGTCGACGCGTGCCGGAATTATTGAATTTGGAAATAACTGTGAATAAAGGCGAAATCGTTCGGGCGAAATGCGGATGTTTTCCGGTTACGAGTGTCAATCAAAACATACAAACATATTCGTAAGGGACGCTTTTTGCCTGACGGCGAGTTGCGTTAATGTGTGAAAATATTTTTATAATTTACATTGAGGTGTCTGGTATTTTTTTAAAATGATTGCGATATAAAGGCTTGAAAAATAGCTGAAGTATATTTTTTTTTAATAACAGAGAAATTTTGGATGCTTCTCAGTCTTGTACAGTGGTAAATAAGTTAAATGTATACAGGAGAAGATAAGGAATAGTGTATTGAGATCCCGCACGCATATGTCCTTTATCAATACTATATCACCTATATTATAACACTATCAACTATATCGCAGAAATAAAATTCATAACCAATAGTTGATTCTAAAATAAATTTAAGGGACGGAACTCTTTTGGTTTTTAGGGTCCATAACTATGATATTTGTAAAGTGCTCATCAAAAGCTTTCATTTGATACCCCACATGCATTTTTCTCATATGACGTTATCATTGGTATTTTTGACCCGCTGTACTATATATAGTATGAGGCACTCAGTACATGTAATTTCCTTACAAATTAAGGGTGCATTTATTTATTGTATCTCATGTAACTTCTAGACCGTTTGTCTAAAGTTAATGAATTGTTTGGTGGTTTTGTTCAAAAATAAATATACTATAATGTTCTCTAATACACCATATCCCTACAGCAACTCGGTATACTTAAGAAACCCTGTGGAAACCAGAAATTAATTTTGAGTGAAATTATTATAATATGGCTTATAACGTCAATATCTTGTCTGGCGTTAATAGAATAGTAGACAATTTTATGCAGTATTAAATATTTGACAATATTCTCTAGCATTACAAGAAATTTACAAAAATTGCATTTGAATTTACCCTCAGGCCAAACACAGCATATATAATATCAGTGGCGTATCTAGAACTTTTGCCGCCCGGGGCGGTCTCCAGATTGCCGCCCTTTCAATTATAAGTCAGTCAAATAGTAGTTTTCATAAATTAATACAAATAAACTAGTGGTGCATGGCATCGTGCCTTAAGGCAAATTGCTGGCACTTTCCGTACCGAAACATAAAATTTTTAAAAAAGATTGAAGATTTTTTGAAATCTGAAAAAAATATATTTTTGAGAATTTCAAAAATTTTGAAAAAAATGGCTTCTTGAAATTTTTTTTTTATATTTTGAAATTTTTTGAAAATTTGTAACTTTTTTTCAAATCAATCGCGCTGCGCAGCTGTTTTGGATACGAAATATCGAAGCGAAACGGCTAGACATTGATACGGAACCCATAGAAACGTAAATTAAATTTGTTCTTATTATTAAAATCTCTAGAAAATATCAGATAATTTGACGTGGATATGTCTAATGATCATTTTGGACCGCCAAATATGTCATTTTTTTACTTTTTCTTATTGATTCTCCGTAATCGCTAGACCTCTAGACCTGTCATCCCAAAAACAGTTCTTCGTTTAGTCAATACAAATAAAATGTTTTTTGAATTACTTAAATCGGACGCTTTGTTCTCTCAAGAACTAAATAACAATTTTTGGCTTTTTTGCCCCGTATCTTTGGAACGGCTGGACCCGTTTTGCCAAAAACTAATTAGCACGTTTTATCAGTACGAATCGAATGTTTCGTTCAAATAGATGCGTACTCCTACAATCATCGACGAAAGTTTGTATCTAAACACACACACACATCCATTTTTTCTAAGATATGCCAGAATTCAGAAACCTCTGAAACGTAAAGATACATAAAAATTTTCACTTTCGACATTTTTGCGATTTCTATATATAACTTACCCTACGGAAGTTAAAAATATTATTAAGTTATTTAATCAATATTAATTAATACACAGAGTAATTTTTTTCAGACATATTTATATGCACTCGTCAACATATTTATATGCCCTAAGGCTTTGCAGACCTAGCAGACTCCGCCTTCCGCCAACCCTGATTTTCAAAAGAAAAATTGATGATTTAAAAAAATATTGATAAATCACTTCAAAGTAATCATATAAACTTTTCAAAAGAAATGACATTTATACGCTGATATAAAAATTAGGAAAAATCGCTGAACAAAATCGTAAAGATGCTTATACGAATTCAACGAATTTTAATGAATACAATAAAATAAAATTATTAACCTGTTCTTAAATTAGAATTCAAAATTTACACTAATATACATTTATATACACCGAGGAATAAAATTCTAAATCATATGGTTAATCATAATTTATATAAATCAAATATTGACAATAATAACAATCATAATGATCATTTATAATTCAAGAAAGAAAACTAGTTGGTACAGGTATTTTGCCTTGAGGCAAGTTACATGAACTTCCCGAAATGTGTAAATAATCGACTTAATCGCCGATCGTCGCACAAAACTGAGAAACGATATGCCTCGTCGAGATACAACAAATGGCTATTAAATTTCTGAAATCGGTTCAGGCGTTTTTGAGAAAACGTCGATGAAAGTTCTAATTTTGACAAATGCCAAAAAGACCATACTAATTTTTGCAAACTTTGACGAATTTTTAAAGCTAAACCAGTTGTCGTAAGGCCGTAATATTTTAGTATGATCTAGAAGACTATGGTATCTACCGTCAAAAAAAATAATCATAAAAATCGTCGAAATTTTTTTTTTTAAACTTTATTAAGAAAACGGCCCGGCCGATTACCAAAAACTAATCAGCATGATTCCCAACTAATATCTTTCGAACGGTTCTTTATTTTTCGAAATCAATTCAGAATTGCAGGCTAAAACGTAGACGGAAAATTGTTCACTTTTCTGCGATTTATAAAGAAAAAGCTTGTCCGATCGTCGCACAAAACTGACAAATAATAGTCCTCATCGAGATACATCGAGTGGCTTTTAAATTTTTGAAATCGGTCTAGCCGTTTTTGAGAAAACGACGATTTACGACAAAAAATCTGTTGACATACACACACATACTTTTTCCAAATTTAGGCTCATTCGATTCAGAATGGCTTGAAACGTCGAGAAAACATAAAATTAGCGATTCTGATTTGTTGATGAAAACATAAACGTCTCCTTGGGGAAGTTAACTAGTGGTGTATGGCATTGTAAGTTAAGGCAAATTGCTTGAACTTCCCGTACTGTAATGATATATTCGAGAAAAATTAAATGTTTTCAAATATAAATATAAAAGTAAATAAACAAAACTCAATCAATCAAATTTGAAATAAAGGGCATTGTCTAATATTTATAAGAAATATATAAACTGAATTACAAAGTTAAACTTATTTATTTCAAGTATATAAGTGAGCATTTGAACTTTAGGTAGAATTCAAATTAAAATCCACGTAGAAAGTTTTTTAAATCATTCAAATCGGATGCTTAGTTCTTTCAAAAACAGATATTTTTTGCACATTTTGCTTGGTATCTCCAAAACGATTGGATCTGCCTTTGCCAAAAACTAATCACCACTTCTCCTCATTATTACAAATTGAAATTTTTCGCATCAATCAAATCGGATGTTTCATTCTCTCAAAAACTCGATTTCTATTTTCTGTACCATCAAATCGGTTGATCGGGGCGCCCGAAAACGTGAACGAAAAAATGCGGACACACAAAACACACACACTTCCATTTTTTCTGAGGTATGCCAAAATGTTCAGAAACCTTCAAAACGTGAAAAAATGTAAAAAATTTCATTTTCGATTTTCGGTCCATTACTATAACTTACCCTACGGAAGTTAATAAATATGAAATGAATAAGTTGCTTTTTACAACTATGTATAAATAAACTAAAAAATGCCGCCCCAAAATAAGTGCCGCCCGGGGCGGACCGCCCCCACCGCCCCCCCCTAGGTACGCCACTGTATAATATGGACCATAGTGCATTTATTTCACAAATTTAAGTAGTTTTTTTTCCTAAAATTAGTATTTAGCAAGATAATTAAGACTGTCTCGAATTAAATAATGTGTGTCATAGTATTTATTATAATGATAACCGAATATTGGTGTGCATTAGCTTCTCAAATTAAATGAAAAGTTTGTAATATATGAAACTCTATTGGTTTTTAAGGCCCATAACTACGATATTCGTAAAGTGCTCGTCGAGACCTTTCATTTGATACTCAACATGCATTTTTAACATATGACGTCATCGTGATTATTTTTGACCCGCTGTACTTAATAGAGTACGAGGCAACTTCAATCCTCGCAATGACTCTACTCGCTTGTGCATTTGTTTAAGATATCTCTTGTAACTTTTAAACCGTGCGATTATATGAATGATGAATTCTGCAAATTTGTTCAAAATTAAATAATCTGAAACATTGTCTTATATTATAAAGTCCTAAAGTAACTCTATAAACTTTAATATCGCAAGAAAACTTGAAAATTAGGTAAAATTTATGAAATCTTGAAAGACGCCGAACTCTATTGTTTTTCAGTCTATAAGTTTGATATTCGTAAAGTGCTCGTCGAGACCTTTCATTTGATACCCAAGATGCATTTTTACCGTATGACGTCATCAAGATGCTTTTTGACCCGTTGTACTATATATAGTATGTCACAATCACTACATGTAATTTACTTACGAATTCAATGGTGCATTTATTTATCTAAACCGTTAGCCTAATGCTAAGGAAGTAATCGATGAATTTATGAAAAAAAAATTTGTGTTATGTTTTCTAAGATGTTAAGTTTCTGAAGAAACTCGGTATATTTTTTATATCTAAAGTTAAAAATTTACTCCAAGTGCATTTATATACATGTATTGGTTGTAAGGTATGGAAATAATTCTGAACGATTAGATTACATTATTATAGTTATGGTGTATTACAAAAACATTAAAATTTAATATACTACATTTTTTAACAGTATATCATACAGTGATTCGCTACTCTTAAATTGGATATAAATTTACCGCTGTTTATTTCATTTCTTTCTTAACTCTCAAGGAAATCGATTAATGTGATGTTTATTTATACGAGATTTGTAAAGTACTCTTCAAGACCTTTCATTTGAAACCCCACATGTATTTTTACCATATGACGTCATCAAGGTCATTTTTGACTCGCTGTACTATATAAAGTACGGAGCAGCTTGAACCCTCGCCTTGACTACTTGCTTGTGCATTTATTCATGATATCTCTTGTGACTTTTTAAACCGTTCGATTAATATGAATGATGCATTCGACAAATTTGTTCAAAATTAAATAATCTAAAATATTGTCTAATATTATAAAGATGTAACACGACTGGTTATATTAGAAAATAGTATTCGAAACAACAATAATTGAAACATTGTATGTACAATAGAATAATGTTAAGTATAATTTTGTAAATTCGTGTACGTCTTAACAATTTTATACTGATGTTAGACCCTTATATACATATATATATATAATATATATATACACGAGTATATTTGTATATATACAGATATATAATTCAAATATATCCTGGAGGTTAGATTTAATTGACACGCAGGATCAACCTCAAACAATAGATGCATCTGCGGATAATATGCGGAACATCGTACCTTTATATTAATACCAATTGGCAGGTTGATATATACATCTGTATATATATATATATATATATACTATATATGTATGTATATATATATATATGGTATATATATATATGTATATATATATATATACATATACAAACGCATTCCGTACACTTCGACATCAACTGAGCTGACGACTTGAAACAGAACTATTTTCCTACGAAAATGCTAATTCTAAATTTGATACGAGAAACGGACTCTACCGGCGTGCAAAACCAAATATTCTTTATTCATAACAAAAAATCGATTGACGATCTCAATTAGAGTTGAACAAAGAAATATAAAACTATTAAGAATAATCGACTTAAAATAAGAACATTAAAAGGCTTTCACTTTCTTATGAAAGTGTTAAAATGCTGCATTTGAAACATATGTGCTTAGATCAGAGATATGGATTCATAACGCTGCTTGGATTTTCAAAACACGCCAGTAGAGTCATTTTTCTACTTTTTAAATCTAAACCTATTTGGCTCGTCAGTAGAGTCCCTTTTTTTCTAACTGATGAAAAGTTTCTCTAACAATAAGCAAATATAAGTGTTTATTAAAAACTAAATATAGAAACAGAGTATTGAGAAAAAAATGCTTTTGAGGATAAAAAAATTGTACATCTTTTTTCATTTTCCATAAAATATTTTTGTAATTTTTTGGATTAAAAATTAAAAAATTACCCAGGCTAAGCACAGCCTAAGCGCAACTCTGGTACAAATGTTTACCCAAGTGCGTTCAGACTGTTTATGTAATGGAGCACTTTTCCAATTTTGTGAAAACTATTGAGAAATGTGAAAATACCGCCATGCTAAGCCCAGTATAAGTGAAAATGTCGCACAGAATTATTTGCAAATTCGTTTAGACGGTGACTATACAGCACTTTTTCAATTTTGTGTAAATTAGACAACTATTTTTTTTTTTTGAAATTGAATTCGAAATGAAATGACGATTGTTAATGTTCTGTAGATAAATTGATTTATTTATGATTTACTCAGATTTGATTTGCTCAGATATAACAAGATAGCAACAAATAATGAAACAAATACAGTATTTGCTGTAATAATATGATATGACTGTAACATTTAGAATTTCTCGAATATTTCATTACGGTATGGGAAGTTCCAGCAATTTGCCTTAAGGCACGACGCCATACACCACTAGTTTGAATTTGTGCTATATTAAAATGTACTAAAGTTGTAAGGCAAAGTTTTGCACTATAATAATGACTACATAAATTTAGTAACGTAAACATTTGTCTTAACGCAAAATGCCACTTACAACTAGTTTATATGACGCTTGACTGTCGCAATGTTTATCTCTAAGCAAATAAAAGTGTTTATATCGAACTATAAAGATAAAGATAAAAATAAAAACAGATTCTCTCTACGATTCGATATGTATATTTTATTCGATATTTTCATTTTCCATAAAAGAGTTAAGTGTGTACTATAGTATATATAGTAGTTCACTTATTTGAGTTAGTTACTTCGAATTCAAAAGCGAAAATCGTAAATTCGCAGCATTTATATCAGTGAAGGGCATAAAATATATGTAAAAGGATAAAATTTATCTTTATTATCCGACTTTATATTATATATACATAGTTGTTAGAGGGATAAAAGGGTTTTTGCGATAGTAAAAAAAATTATAGGCACGAAATAAACTTTTGTGTGCTAAGTATATTAGATTATCGATTTTTTATGTAATTTTGCCATTTCAAGTATATAGCACAATCGATGTTTATTTTCAAGATTTTAACTTTACATATACCAAGCCTAGTATTAGTGAATTTAATTTTTTAATTTTCTTAGGGTAAGTTATATTAATCGCAAACAATCGAAAATGAACATTTTTATATATCTACGTTTTAAATGTTTCTGAACATTTTACTGGCATATCTTAAAAAAAAAGGATGTGTATCTTATGTTTTATTTTGCTCGTCAGTAGAGTTCTATTTTTAACTTAATTGCAGCATTAAAATTAGCTAGTCAGTAGAAAGTATTCAAATTGTGCATCAATAGAGGTCTAAATTGCTAACTAATTTGCCTTTAGTCGATGTTTATATATTTTAACTTCCCGTAGGGTAGTTATAGTAATGGGCCAAAATCAACTAGTTGGTATTGGTATTTAGCCTTGAGGCAAGTTACATGAACTTCCCAATATGTTTAAATAATCGACTTAATCAATAAAAAATAAAATAATTTATGAGTGATTAAAAGTATTCTGAGTAGATGGATTTCTTGCAAATAATTGAAAACGAACGAACACTTTGACTCGGAGTATTTTCTAAAAGCAAATTTTCAAGAATCAATAATTTTTATAATTGAACCAGTTTCCAGGACTTTAATGGTTTATTATGTTTAAGACCAAGTACTCTATCATTATACCAAGTAAATAGTCTAATTTTAATTTTAACAAATGTCAAAAGAACTACTCATTTTCTCAAATTTTGATAAATTTTTAAAATCAAACTATTTGTCGTAAGGCCGTAATATTTCAGTGAGTTCTATAAGACCATGGTATATATCGCTAAAAAAAAATTCCATAAAAATCGGCTTAATTTTTTTTTCAACAGTTAATTACAAGAAAACGGCTCGGTAGATTTTCACCTAAAATTAATCAGTACCATTCACAACTAATATCTTTCGAACAGTTTTTGATTTTTTAAAATCGGTTCGGTAGGATGAGCTTAAATGTGGTCGAAAAGTTTAACACTTTTTTTCAAATTGCAAAGAAACGGCTTGGCAGATCGTCTCACAAAACCGACAAACGATAATCCTCATTGAAATACATCAAATGGCTTTTAAATTTCTAAAATCGGTTCACGCGTTTTTGAGAAAACGTCGATCAAAGGTCTAATTTTGACAAATGCCAAAAAGACCATACTAATTTTTGCAAACTTTGACGAATTTTTAAAGCTAAACCAGTTGTCGTAGGACCGTAATATTTTAGTATGACCTAGAAGATTATGGTATCTACCGTCAAAAAAATAATCATAAAAATCGTCGAAATTTTTAACTTCCCGTAGGGCAAGTTATAGTAATCGCAAAAAAATCGAAAATGAAAATTTTATATATCTTTACGTTTCAAATGTTTCTGAACATTTTGGCATACCTTAGAAAAAATGGATGTATGTGTGTGTGTGTGTGTATGTATGTATGTATGTATGTATGTATGTATGTATGTATGTATGTATGTGTGTGTGTGTGTATGTATGTATGTATGTACGTGTGTGTATGTATGTGCGGATACAAATTTTCGTCGACGATTTCGGGAACACCAATCAACCGATTTGAATAATTCAAAAAACATTCGATTCGCATTGATAAGTAGACGTGCTGATTAGTTTTTGGCGAAGGCAGGTCTAGCCGTTCCGAAGATACGGGGCAAAAAGTTCCGAAAACGGTAACTCAGTTTTTAAGAGAACGGATCGTCCGATATTAATAATTCAAAAAACATTTTACTTGTATCGACAAGATGAAGAAGTGATCATGAAGGCAGGTCTAGCGGTTTCGGAGATCTAAGGAAAAAAGTAAAAAAAAATGCCATTGGGCGGTTAAAAATGATCATTAGACACATGCACATCAAATTATTAGATATTTTATAGAGATTTTAACAATAAGTATAATTTTTTTTTACATTTATATGGGTTCCGTACCAATGCTTATGCGTTAGACGGCGGCGCGGCACTTGCGAGCTTTGACATTTCGTCTCTATGCAGTTCAAGCAGTGCGATTGCTTTGAATAAAAGTTCAAAATTTCCAAAATATGTCAAAATGAAGAAAAAAAATTATTTTAAAAAAAATTTTTTGTTTAAAAAAAAGATTTTTTTTCTCAAAAAAAATTTTTTTTTTCAAATAAAAAATTTTTTATTCAAAAAAAAGTAATTTTTTGTCAATTTTATAGTTTCTCAAAAATCTATTTTTTTTTTAAGTAATTTTTTTCAAAAATGTTAATATAATAATAATAAAAAAAATGTTAATAAAAAAAATAATAATTTTTGGTACGGGAAGTTCCAGCAATTTGCCTTAAGGCACGATGGTCTAATTGCCTTAAGATAGAATTCCACTTACAGCTAGTTTTTTTAAAAACTTTATTACAAGAAAACGGCCCGGCCGATCTTTACCAAAAACTAATCAGGTCGATTCCCAACCAATATCTTTCGAACGATTTTTGAGTTTTCAAAATTGATTCAGATTGCGGGACGAAAAACTTTTCACTTCTCTGCTATTTACGAAGAAACGGGTTGGCCGATCGTCGCACAAAACTGACAAACAATAGTCCTCATCGAAATACATCGAATGGCTTTTAAATTTTTGAAATCGATCCAGCCGTTTGTGTGAGAAAACGTCGATTTACGGCAAAAAATCTGTTAACATACACACACACACACACATACTTTTTCCAATTGTTGGTCTCATTCGATTCAGAATGGCTCGAAACGTCGAGAAAACATAAAATTAGCGAATCGGATTTTTTGATGAAAACATAAACTTCTCCTTCGGGAAGTTAAAAATGAAATTTTTTGCATTTCTCGACGTTTTGAAGGTTTCTGAACATTTTACTGGCATACCTCAGAAAAAATGGATGAGTGTGTATGTGTGTCTGTGGTCGTCAGTAATATTCTTATTTTATGTCTCTGTGTCCTGCAATTTCGTAGAGTCCATGTCTCTGATCCGTATGAAACCATTTATTCAGCAAGTGGAAAACCTCAACACTATTCAGTAATGTGATTTTCCTTACAATCCACATCTCTAATCTTCATGGAGCTCTTTAATTAAAATAAAAATTACAAAATTACAAAACTGACAAATACAATTTGGGTCACCAATTCACCAACCGATCTACTCATCCCCAACCCCTATTCGGCCCGAATTTAGCCCCTTCGATCAGTGTAATTTTATGCGATCTTAAATCTGGTACTAAAACACAAGTCATTCTCGGTCGACGAATAAAAGGAGGGGCGGCAAAGGAAACCAGTGGCGGGGGCGCTACTACTCTTTTACCACCGCCCTGTACTGTGTGTACGTATAAGTCATTGGCGTAGGTGTAATGGTTCGCGGGGGGTACAAACGGTGTCGTCGAATACATTTTAGTGCAAGTTCAACAGATTTCATTCAGAGATATGCGCACGATTTCGAGAAATTACCTACGGGGACAGTGGAGGACGAGGATTTATTCAGGAGGGGCTTGAATTATAGAACTACATAAAATATACAAAAGTGGGATGGTGCATTGATAAGATACATTTTGTACTAAATTTTAAAAGGCCGTTTATTAACGTTTAAACAAAAATGTTATTAAAGTTACATACGAGAACATTGAAGAACCGGGATTGATTTAAAAGTGGTTGATTTATTTCTGATAAGACATTGATTCTTCAGAATGAGACCCTACTAGCGAGCGAACTAAAAGACGATGTAAATGAATATGTAAATAAATTATAAACAAATATACGAACACGTCCTTAGGACAAACTTTAACCGCCAAAAACATTTTTTCCCAACAATTAATCTTCCAAATGAATTCCTGAAATTTTCTATGAGGACAGTAGATAACAGAGATTCGTTTAAGAGGGGCTCTATTTGTTTATTTATTAGATAAATTAGATTCTTTTAATGACATTCTAAGAATGTGAAGTTTCTAATTTAAAAAAAGTATGAAAATCTTTTGCTTTCATGAAAAATAAAACTTATGATAAATAGCTTTCTATTTTGAATATTAAATTTTCTATAAAAAAGGACTGTACTGATCATCACACAAACTTAAAAATGAGAAGAAATCCTCTCAAATACGCAAATTTTACATTTTCACGAATGCGATTCTACTGCACACTTTTTGAGTTAGATAGGGCGAAATTAGATAAAATTTATTACATTTTCATGAAAACAGTTATATACAGACCGATAAAAAAGTTTTGAATAAGTCGACTTTGAATTTGACATTTTAATATTTAGCAATAAATAGAAAATTTGGGACATTTTTTTGGTTCTTGTCAAATAACTCACGAATCTTATATAAAAGCATCCTTTTGGATACTTGGATCAAATTTTCATTGTGATAAAAACTGACTAAATATGCAAATTTTACATTTTTCAAAATAGGACTCTACTGACAAGCAAACTGTATTATTAACCCTAAGAAGATTAAAAACTCTCTAATAACGAGCATGCAATTTGAGACATGTAGTTTGTGGACTAGGAACCTGTCGAATGTTAGCAATGCTTCATATATCCTTTATATATATATATATATATATATATATATATATATATATATAATATATATATATTTGGTATATATATAATACGTGGACGAGTCGTAAAACAGAATAGATTTTATAGTAAGCTGACATCAGGTGCTGGTAATTGTATTTACACATGCACATATGCACACATTCTGGAATTATACACATTTAAATCTGTATATATATATATATATATATATATATATATATATATAACTTTTTAAAAAAACTAATCCAACATGGATTAAACAACTGTTGCATCTTATTCTGAAACAAACTCCAAGTTGTTCAAGAAGAAAATTATTTGCCACTAGTTATCTCTGATTTAGTAATTTTATTTCGTTCCAAAACGTTTAAAGTCATCAATCGTCTGACACCTAAATTTAAAAAAAAATGTATACTTTTAAATGTTTTTATACTACATGCACTACTAAAAACGAAAATTGTGAATGAGGTTTAAAAAAAGCCGCAATAATAAATATGAGACAAAATGGTGTTTGAAACGCATGCAATTTATTAAAAAACATTTTTGCAATAATTGTTGATTTTTTTTATTAGTCAAAATGGATGTTTTATGTATAGAAAAATGTAATATATATGTAATAGGTAAAGACATGGGTATAAAATGGGACGTAATTTAAGGTAGTCGGTGTGTGTTTGTATGTTCGGATATAAATTGTCACATGTGCTGTTCGTCGAAAGATATCTCTTATGTCAAGTTGTAAAGTTAAATCGGCGGACGTAAATTTTATGTTCGATTTAGAATTACATTGCATTCATTCGTGTGCGATTACATAGACCATCTATACATACATATACATACATGGATACAATATATACAGATACATACATACATACATACATATAATTTACTTCACTAATTTCATGTTTTCTCGACGTATCGATTTTATAAATTCAAAAACTATTCGAAAAATATTACTTGAGATTCGTGCTGGTAAGTTTTGTACAAAGATGGGCCAAACCGTTTCTTAGTAGTTATTTGTCGTAAAAAAATTGATGCAACTTTTCATCTTGATAGATATCATGCTCCTACAGGGTTTGACAAAATATGATTGTCAAAATTTACTCTTGTTATGTGATAAGTCAAGCAAGTCAATTAGGAAAGTCTTTGAAATTAGCAAAAAAGTTACTGAACAGTCTAAGAAATTTCTCTAGTTTTGTAAACAATGTTATAAATCATTGAATGATATCTAGAATTAAACTATGTACATGGTTTACGTAATCGTCATGTATTTTCTTATTGCAATTTCTTAATATTTTACAAAATTATTCATTAAGATTCTTTAAAAAAAATCCATTTTTTCAATAGATTTGACGTGACGATAAGGTTCATGCACAAAAAATGGGTTGAATTATATAAATTTATTGAAATTTGGAATTAAGCTACAATTTTAAGCAGAATTTTTAACAAGAACGTGCCTGTGCAATATAATTAATATAATTACGGATAATATAAAGGTGTTTGAGAAAATTCAATTGAAAATCGCAATGTTTAGATTTATGTGAAAGCGAAAACTTATTTCCGTAATAAACAATCTCAATTTCGGTTGCCTGTCAATTATTACATATTTCGGGAAGCTCATGTATTTTGCCTTAAGGCAAAATACCACTTTGCACTTTAGTTAAATATAATTTTTTGAAACAAATCGAAACTATTTTGTTTTGCATTCTACAGATCTATTCTCTTATACTATCTTATCAAAGGTCATGGAATCGCTATATTCACCAAAAATAACATCCCACATACCCATATTCCTACCCCTGTTCTTTAATATAGAAGCAACAATTATTTCAATAAAATCTAATTTGGGACAAATAGCCTTCATTTCCAGTTATATTCCTTAAATGTTAAAAAACTTTTAATAATTTAATGTTATTTAGTTTTTTAAATTGTAAATACTATATATTTTTATTATGTTTTGTTAACTAGTTGTAAGAACACTTGATGGCAGTATGTTTTTAATAGCTCTTTTCATTCTTATATAAGTTAATTGAAACATATATAGGTTGTCAAATATCTCCCTTCCGCTTTTTTATATTATTTATAATACAAAAAGGCGGAAGGGAGATATTTGACAACCTAATATGTATATGCAAACAATATTATATTATGATAGTATAATGATATTCCCAGAATAGGTGTATACAATTTGTATCTTTATGTAAAAATCAATGTATGTATTTAAGTCAAATAAAGCAAATTTTCAAATTAAAAAAAAAATATTCTCTTATACTAATTACAGCTCTCTAACTCCTTGTTTCTCGTCCTAACAAGCTCCTTAAAACGAGATAAAACATCCCACTTCTGCGTTTCTAACCACCATTTGATTCCCGTCGTTGACGTTTATTTCCGTGACGTGTAAAGTCGTTGTAAATTTATAAGATGACTCTGCTGAAAAGACGATGGACGAGATGGATCGACAAATCGCACCTCGTTCTAATAAAATAAAAGAAAAAAAACGTGTTGTAAAAAATCGCTTAGACATGACACCGCGTTATTTGTGAGAGATCGAAGACAAGAAAGGGATTTATTGGGAAGAAACGGATTGATGATCATCGAAATGATGGGTATTGTTTTTGAATCCGTTGAAAAATTTTTTTTGAAACAATTATAATTATTTTCATGCATTATAAGAAGACAACTGAATGGTCGTACTTTACTTTTATTCAAGCACTGCTTGATATTAGGTTGTCTGAGGCAAGAATTGAACTTGTCTTGATAATGATATAATTATTAACTCAAATTTTTAGAACTTGCAAATACATCACTGAGATATTTTTCCCCAGTTATAATATAAATAAAATCAGAATCGTTTTTTATATCTTTAATTTGTTTCCCCAGTATACCTCTATCTTTATAGTGTAAATACTAATATTATAAGTATTAGTACGGGGTTTGAGGGTTGAAGGAATGAGTTGTATCATCGGGCATAAAACATATAATTCGAATTATTTTCGCCCGATATCATCCCTTAACAAGCAATTAATTTTGCAAACGATAAAATTATTGCGCGTACATTTTACGAGGAAGAAAACGACGACGACGAAGTCGTCTTAAGAAGGTTTTCTTCGGGAGGAAGTCCGAATGAATCGTCTTTGTAGAATTAATTCGATGATAAATATTAATATATTTAGGTGGATATATATATATATATATATATATATGTTTGTCCCAAAAATTAAAAACTTTTTGAAAAATATTGAATAGGAATTGCGATAATAAGTTTGCGGTAAGGATACAATTTTGATAAAACTTTTTATAAAGATTGAATTCATAGACTAAAAGAGCGTCTTAAAATATTACAGTCCTACAAAAAAAGTGGTCACAAGTTTTTCGTCAAAGCATTTTGTTTTCCACCTCTAATTGAGTATGAAGAATTACAAAAATCATTCTTGAAATTTAGTTTAGTATTATTTATTTGCGAGAGATCAGTAAATTTAATTAATGATATGAACTAATGATAAATTTATAAATATGAATGAATTAATATAAATTAACGATACAAATTAGAAACTAGTGGGATGTATGACATCGCGCCTTAAGGCAAATTGCTGGAACTTCCCGTACCGTAACGAAATGTTCGAGCAATATTAAATGTTTTGAAATAGATTATTATTAATTGTAACATTGTCTAATATTATAAGAATTATATAAACTGAATTGCAAAGTTGAATTTATTTGTTTAAAGTATATTAGAACTACAGTCAGAATTAAAAATAAAATCAGAATTATTTTCGATATACAAAAAAAAATTTTTTTTCAAAATCAATTATTTTGCTAAACCAAGCAGAAAGTTCTCTGAATCATTTAAATCGGACGCTTAGTTCTCTCAAAAACTGCCATTTTTTCCACATTTAGCTCTGTATCTTCGAAATGACTGGGCCTGCCTTTACCAAAAACTAATCAGCACATCTCCCTATCAATAGGAATCGAATGTTTTTTGAACCATTCAAATCGGTTGATCCGTACGCCCGAAAACGTGACAGAAAAATTGTATCCATACATACATACACTATTTAATGAAATTTAATGAACTATTTTTTTAATAAAATATATATATATGTTAATAAATAAATTATAAACAAAATATAAAAAAAAATAATATAAAACTAGTGACGTAATGGCTTTTGAAATAGTTTTGCAAAAAAAAATTATAACCATTAAAAGATAAATACGATAATATTGTAAATTTAATAAGCAATTTAATGATATATAATAATGTATATGTTGTAGAATAAATTATGAACAAAATAACGCTAAATATAAACAAAAAACACAAGATTAGTATTTGACTGATGTTCATAAAATGACGTTTAAAAAATATATATATTTTTTTCAAAAAACTTTCTTCAAAAGGTTAGGAATTGATAAATACAGTTATAAAGAATATTAATTAGTTATATTATTGATATAAAATAATATATACGTTATTAAATAAATTATAAACAAAATATAGCAAAATATAAACAAATAACAGTATGGATTTTAAATTAGTTTTCAAAGTGGTTTTGAATAAAATTTTGTTTTAACTATTAAAATTTGTTAATATAATTTTACTGTAAATTTAATAAACTATATAATGATATATATAATAGTAATTATGTTACTAAACAAATTATAAATAAAATAACGCGAAATGTAAATAAAATCACCAGTTGGACCCAAATATGTGCAAGTTCTTAACTTTCAATGATTTTTTGCATATAATTTTGTTCCAGAAGTTAAAAATGTTCAAACGTAGTTGTTTAGAAAATTTAATACTCTTTCTAATTATATAAAATAATATATATGTCATTTACAAAATATGAACTAATAACGTTAAATATACACTAAATACACTACAGACAAATCTTTGCAAGATTCTTTAAAAATTTTGAAATTTGAATAATTTTCTGCAAAAACTTTATTCCAGTTGTTAAAATTGATAAATACAGATATGTTGAAAATTTATTAAACTATTTAAGGATGTATTATAATATATATGTCATTGAATAAACTATAAACAAAATGTCGCAAAATATAAACAAAGAACACAAAATTAGTATAAGTCTAACAACGTTTTGTTGAGTGATTAAAAGAAAATTTTTAGTTTTAGGGTGAAAAGTGAATTCCTTCGACATATATATATATATATATATATATTATATATATAATTTTATTTTTCTAAAGTATGTATATATCAAAATCCATATTTTTTACGACAAAACTTTTACGATTCAATTCGCATGAGTTTTATTATATATTTCTGCTGCAAACTGAAAATCTTTTCCACCGACACGTAAAATAAATAAAATAAATAAATATGTAACTGTATAAATTTATTTAAAACATTTATATATATATAATATATATGTGTGTATGTATAAATTTTTTACCTTTACATCACACGCCCAATTTTAATTTTGCACATTTAAAGTCCACATCATCACAAAAAAAAATTAAAAGAACATTGTTTAAAAATCGCGACTGATTAAAAACCGATTCAAAATTCTAACATATGCAAAATTCTTTAATTTTAACGAAATTTTAACACATTAATTAAACTTACACTTACAAAATAATGAAACTTACACGAACTCTTATTTTCAATTTTGTAATAGATAGATGTTGTCACGACGGAACC
>NW_020537121.1:0-13955 GCF_003426905.1 Ctenocephalides felis | reverse complement strand
CTATTATATTACTTCTGCTGAAGGTGATAATGCTGTTTTCACAGGTAAACATGACTTCATTTTCACAAAAAAATATGAGCATTTATCATTATCTAAAATAAATTATTTTAATTTTTGTCAATAGGAGATACTTTGTTCATTGGTGGCTGTGGCAGATTTTCGAAGGTACTGCTGAAAATGTGTCATGCCATGTCTGTGCTTGGAAGTTTACCTGATGAAACGAAAGTGTTTTGTGGTCATGAATATACAATGCAAAACTTAAAATTTGCCAAAAAAGTAGATCCTACAAACAAACAAGTAGAGCAAGCTATAAAATGGGCATCGGATTTGAGAAATAAAAACACACCAACGGTAATTCAAAACATTGTTCTATTGCAGAAAGCATAAATTGTTCATCAAATAAATTCATAGAGCAATAATATTTTATAACAATTACACAGATATCTTTTAACTTTTCGTACTTCATGATCAAATTTTATGTAAAGATGATATTGAAAATATAATCATTTTAAAATTATACTTCTAGGTTCCATCTAGTATTGCTAAAGAAAAAATGATAAATCCTTTTATGAGGTGATGATGTTTGTGTACAACAATATGCTGGACATACGGGGTGCAAAGTACGAACCATGGCTGAAATTCGAAGACAGAAAGACTCATTCAGTGGTTAACTTGATAAATGCAAGATTCCTTTTGAGAGTTCATATCTTTATTAAAACTTTAAACATAAATTATATAGTTTTAGAAAGTAATTAAGTCATGTATTTTATAATAATGTAAATAAATTTATATATTTTTATAATTCATTTGTTGTTCCTTCTGTAGATGTATTTTTTATCATTTCATATCAGCATTCCTTGTTAAATCAATGAGATACGCAAATGATCATTTAATATAATTGAGCATACTATCTTGCAATATACGAAATAAATCTTAGACATAATAAAAAAATAGCATTGGTAGTTAAACTATTTAATTTCATTATTTTACAGCTTTCATTATCCATAATTTTTATGATTTCAAAAACAGTAACCAAAAGTTGTGCACAAACATAATAAGTTTGAGATTGTTTATATACAATATAGTTAATATGAATAAAATATAATTATAATTTTATATAAATCGTAAAAAGAAATTAGTATGTTAATCTATAAACTCACCTTATATGAATTGAATTCTCTCTTATCTGAGGGTTTGAATAAAAATAAAACACAGTTTTGAAGATGGAGTAACTGTTTTGATCATTTAATTTAACTAAACTTACTATCTTCACATTGGCTAACAACCATTCCTGTGAGTTGTGGAGATAAATTTTTTACAAATTACTTAATAGCATCTTGGGAAATTTTAACTAATACATAAATTAGAATATGCAAGGACTTAAAGTTTTGTTTAGGCCCCGTGCCCAATGGTGCAGTGCTCACAGGTAATTTTGTAGTTTGAAATCATTAACTTAGTTTTTAGGTTATAGTCGTAATAATTATAATTTATGAAATTAATTATACATTTGTTTTGCAATAGAGTGTTATTAGCCCAAAGTTTTCAAACCACTAGTCGCGTACCACAGTTATCTGTTCCCCAACCAGAAGGTGAAGAAAAGTAGTATCTCCAAAACTGGAGAAGCTTGTTGGGGACATTGCACAATTGAATTTACTTGAGGTATTTACTAAGAGTCTTATCTAATTTCAAAAATAAAAAATGGGCAAATTGTAAATGATTCGTATATTTATTAGGTTTCAGAGCTAACTACTTTATTGAAAAAGAGATTAAATCTACCTGATGCACCTATGATGCCAATGGGAGGTTTTGCTCCCGCTGCCAGTCAAGCTGAGGATGAAGAAGAAGTTGTTCAACAAAAAGTACAGACATCTTTTACGGTCAGTTTTATTGTGAAAAACATTGAGGTTTTAAATTTTTACGATCGTACTTTCTATTTATGCTGAAACCCAATATTGTTCTTGAATTTCAGGTCAAACTAATGAAGTTTGATGAAAAACAAAAAGTAGCACTTATTAAAGAAATAAAAACGCTATTGGAGGGAATGAATTTAGTTCAAGCTAAGAAATTTGTTGAAAGTGCACCTACAGTTGTAAAATCAGATATTGGCAAAGATGAGGCAGAAAAACTAAAAGAAGCCTTGTCAAAAGTTGGTGCAGTTGTAGAGATTGAATAAGATTATTTTTAAATTAATTGTAGAGTTTTAATGAAATATAAATAAATATTTATAATAAAGCATCAGTGGCATATACATAATTATATTAGTTGCAGGAAATAATTTGTATAGTTAGTTTTCTTTTATAATAGCAATTAGTACTCATGTACATAATTTTATATTAAAAGTCAATTGTTCATATCAGTCAATTTTAAATTAATCAGTGTAGACGGTAATTTTTAAATTAATCAGAGTACTCTTATTTATGAGTGTAAATTAGTTGTTATAATACATAGTATTGTATCTCATATTTGTTTTTTAAAATATTAAGAAAATTGTATGGTATATTTGCTAAATAACAATTATTATTGAGAAACAAAAACCATCCGCATTTCTTAAATATATTGATCAGTTCTGGCGCCTTTTTTTGAAGTCGTTGCTACTTTTAATAAGCAACTTCAGGTTAGTTTGTTTTACTTCTTGTTGCATGCTTCATTTTGTTCCAAAACCTGTGCAGTGAATTGGAAAATGCCTAATTTGTATATTAATTTTATTTTGTTTATTTTTTGTTGTTATTTATGTTATTTAATTATTTATATAATAAGTTTTAGTCTTATTTGTGTTGTGGTTAATGTTATTGTGTTTTCGTTCATAACTGTGCTTGGATTTATACAAATGAAATAAATTATAAACTGGACCTACAAAAAGGTGCTAAAGGTAAATATATTTATATTTTCATTTAAATTTTATTAATAATTATTATGGCTTATTTATATAGACGAATTTCAAATGTATAATCTATGAAACATCATCCTTCATATCACGAAAAGTAAGGTTAAACATTAATATGGGAAGAACTATGAAATACTTCTAAAAGAAGTTTAATAATTATTGCTGCGATTAAATTAATAAGTAGAATTTATGCACATATTGTTTTACAGCTCGATAGATAGAACAGCTTTGGTTCTGTTGGTACTCGATGAATCTGGGAATTTTGCACAAGTGTACAATACTCCTGTTTTCTGTCAGGCAAAACTTAATAATCATATCATAAAATTGCTTTTTAGATACAACGTTTATATTAGATGTTCATATATCTCATAGATCAGCAATATCTGAACTCTCAAATAATATTTTGCCATTCATGATAGTCGTTTATAATAAGCAAAATATGATATTTATTAAATAATAAATGAGCATGCATATATATATATATATATATATATATATATATATATATATATATATATATGATTTAGTTGTTATTTTTTATGCTGAGATATATCAGTAAGTTCTTGTGGGCGATAAGAATAGAAAGCAAAGATTTATAAATTAGTCTTTAATTCCAAACATTTCGACATTCAATTTAATGTCATCATCAGTGGTATTAAAGTATAATAGTATATATATATATATATATATATATATATATATATATATATATATATATATTCAAATTCTATATCTTTGAAGAACAATAATTTTTTTTTTTTAATGCAGCAAGATGCGCAATACTATTATATATATTATTAATACCGTATATTCGGGATAAGTATATTAGCTCAGTATACTTTCTCGGTTCAGTACGTTTTAGAAAAGGAAATTATTAGAAACTTTCTTATCTATTTTTATGATATTAAGATTTAACCAATTTATGTAATTTAAAAGGGTTACTCCTTTCTTGAAAACCAGGATAAATATCAATATTATGACTTTATTCGAATAATATGACTTTCAAAATTTAAAAAAAAATATACTGTGAAATATAATAAGTTTAAAATAATAAAAGAAAGAATATAAAATTTCTCATGTATATAATTGATTTATAATCCTGATTTGTTGTGAATTTCAAAATTGGTTTTTACGATCACATATCGAAATTGCATCTTTAACCTTTCTTTAACATATAAAAAAACATCAGAAATGTTACTTTTTCATACAATAAAATTAATTCTATTCCACGACTTTTTGGGATCGATTATTTATGTTACTTTAGAAGTTTATATCATGTATTGGCGAAAATAATTTAAATTATCGTTCGACATCATTTTTTGTGTTAACATCTTTTTATCATTAGTTGTGAAAGAAATAAAATCGCACGTACACCACTGTTAAAGGGATTATTATCCTTGAAAGGTTTATGGGGCTCGCCATTACTTGCTGTGTCGGTAGTTCCTGGAAAACGCATGAACAAAACATGTTCATAAAGCAGTTTCTGTCAATCCCAATTTTCATGACTATATTAATCAGTTTAGTTTTTTTGTGCTTGTACGATGATACTAGCTATAATATTTGTTTATCAAAATTATTTTAGTATTGTTTTTATTTATAATAATTAACGAGTTTAGTTTCTTGAGAAACTTTTTGATGCCGCCAGGTACTTGTTGTAAAAAAGGATTGAGGTTGAGTAAAGCCTTATAGCTTTGTCCAACATTTGAATAATTCTATAATCGCAAAAGATACTTCGTATTTATATTTGTCTATGATTTTTTTTCGGAATTACACAAATACTTGGAATTACATACCTCTCTTTGAGATACACAAAATGAAAATTTGGACTAGTTATTTTAAGAAATTGAATACTTTCTTCCAATTTCTATCAAATATCTATGTCGAGGAGGTTTTATGCATATGATTTTTGTAGTACGGTATTTAATTTGTTTTTATTATCGCCGATGTATCAGTATGCTTTAAAATGCCGTGGGACAGGGGTTTGCAACTCAAATTAGTCAATCAAAATTTAACACATAAAAGATTTGATCAAGTTAATTATTTTTTTACCTAAAATTTTATTGAAAGCTAAGAGCTATCAACTGATAATATTGACTTGAATTGTGTGGCATTTTCTTTGTTAATTACCAAAAAAATGGTTTTGCGATATTTTAGTAGGACATCGTCTTTACATGAAACTAATTGGCCGATTCTATCGTGAAATAGATCAATGATACGACAAGGCTATGTTACGTTCAAGTTTTTGTAAATACTACTAATTACTATCAAAATGCCATATATTTGCTGTGCGATCAGGCGTTTTACACAACTTCACTCATATGTTATCAAGCCATATCTCAAATATTCAGTTATGATATTTGTGCTTTTTCTAGTTTAGGTTTTCTCTCTGAAACACGTGACCGCCCAGCAACCACCAGGATTTTGACAATTTTGGTACTATTTTATATGAAAAACTGTTACATAACATAGCCTTGCATAATATTGGTTTATTTTACCCAAATTTTATATTGGTTAAATGACTTACTAACTAAATATTATTATGATTGGTTTTGATCATGATGCGAAGGCACCACAATTTAGTAGCCCGTTTTCCTTAACTTGATTAAATACCACTTTTTAGTTCTAAAATTTATTTTTTTAGTCTTTAGTACTTGTTCCCGTATCTTGTGTCTCGGCTTTCAATTTCCCGAATTTTCTTTTTTCTAAGATAAATTTTTAACTTCCCGTAGGGCAAGTTATAGTAATCGCAAAATGATCGAAAATGAAAAATTTTATATATCTTTACGTTTCAAAAGTTTCTGAACATTTTGGCATACCTTAGAAAAAATGGATGTATGTGTGTGTGTGTGTGCGGATACAAATTTTCGTCGACGATTTCGGAAACACCGATCAACCGATTTAAATAATTCAAAAAACATTCGATCCATACTGATAAGGAGACGTGCTGATCAGTTTTTGGCGAAGGCAGGTCGGGCCGTGCCAAAAACGGTAAAAAGTTTTAAGAACGGAGGAGCGTCCGATTTTAAAATTCAAAAAACATTTTACTTGTATTGACAAGATGAAGAATTGATCAAATTTTCATAAAGGCAGATCCAGTGGTTTCGGAGATCTAATAAAAAAAAAGTAAAAAAGATGTCATTTGGCGGTCAAAAATGATCAGTAGACATATGCACATCAAATTATCAGATATTTTAGAGATTTTAACAATAAGTATATTTTTTTTGCATTCCTATGGGTTCCGTATCAATGTTTATTCGTTAGACAGCGATGAGGCGCTTACACGCTTTGACATTTTGTCTCTATGCAGTTAAAGCAGTGCGATTGCTTTGAAAAAAAGTTCAGAATTTCCAAAATATGTCAAAATAAAGAAAACATTTTTTTTTCACAAAATTTTTTTTTTTTTTTCAAAAAAAGTAATTTTTTGTCAAGTTCCTAGTTTCTCAAAAATCTAATTTTTTCGAAGTTTTTTTCAAAAATGTTAATCGTTTTTAAAAAAATAATAATATTTGGTACGGGAAGTTCCAGCAATTTGCCTTAAGGCTAGATGCCATGCCCTCCACTAGTTATATCCATTATTCCATTTCTCTAAAATTGTTCGCACGCTCTGCCGTAGACAGCGTAGTGTATAATATTGCTTCCATCTGTCCATTCGCCGCGGTGTACGATGGGTCACTTCAAAGAGAGACCGCGGCTGTAGTAAATAAGCGAGAATGAGACACGAACAATCTCGATTCTGCTGAGGACTCGTCGGTGCAACAGAGAAAAGAGCGATCATCGAGCGCACCAAAGAACCGAAGATCTCTCTCAAGAACATACCGACGACTGCAGAGAGCGCGCACTTTCAGCCTTTATAACTTTTAATAAATTCCACATGGACGTAGCTGTTAATAAAATAAATATTAATATTCAGACAATTCAATCTACATTAACTGATTCATGATTATTTAACAGGAATTTCTGTAATAGTGAGCAATTTCTATTAGTGCAGAAATGGCGGGTAAAAGCTATTTTCTCTTGAAAACATTATCTATATTTCCAATTGAAAACCAATGTCACTGTCAAGGTATAGAACCTGCTTCAAAGGACCTCTGATTCAAATTCCATAGCACTACCCAATAACCCGCGGACGCAACCAATGATTATTATGAACATATATTTATTATAAAAAATCAATCCCCTGGAATCTGTCGTAAAAATTCCCGCTCCGATTCAAGTAAACAAAAATGCAAAACTATTGATGCGTGTTGTCGATATTTTACTTCGAAATATAGATTTTGTTAATCAAATAAAGTGCGCTATATTTGATTTGACTTTTGTATTATTCATCAAGTTCCTGGAAGGATATCTTTGTGCAAATATACGCCAAACTCTTGATATAGATCGGAACTAATCTAACTAGTTGGTTTGGTATTTAACCTTGAGGCAAGTTACATGAACTTCCCGATATGTTTAAATAATCGGCTTAATCAATAAAAAATAAATTAATTTATGAGTCATTGAAAGTATTCCGAGTGGATTTATTACACACTTTGACTCGGAGTATTTTCTAAAAGCAAATTTTCAAAAATCATTAATTTTTATAATTGAACCACTTTCCAGGACTTTAATGGTTTGTTATGTTCAAGGCCAAGTACTCCATCATTATACCAAGTAAATAGTCTAATTTTAATTTTAACAAATGTCAAAAGAACTACTCATTTTCTCAAACTTTGATGAATTTTTAAAATCTATTTGTTTGTAAGGCCGTAATATTCAGTAAGTTCTATAAGACCATGGTATATATCGCTAAAAAAATCTATAAAAATCGGCTTAAATTTTTTTTTTCAACAGTTAATTACAAGAAAACGGCTCGGTAGATTTTCACCTAAAAACTAATCAGTACCATTCCCAACTAATATCTTTCGAACAGTTTTTGATTTTTTAAAATCGGTTCGGTAGCATGAGCTTAAATGTGGACGAAAAGTTTAACACTTTTTTTTCAAATTGCAAAGAAACGGCTTGGCAGATCGTCGCACAACTGACAAACAATAGTTCTCGTCGAGATACGTCGAATGGCTTTTAAATTTTTGAAATCGGTAGGGAAAACGTCGTTCGGCAAAAAATTTGTTCACATACACACACACATACTTTTTCCAAATTTGGTCTCATTCGATTCAGAATGGCTTGAAACGTCGAGAAAACATAAAATTAGCAAATCAGATTTTTTGATGAAAACAAACTTCTCCTTCGGGAAGTTAATAATCCCACAAATGTGAAAATATTCGAGAAATTGCTGAATTTCTGTTCATGTCCGATGAACTAATAAATTTGCATTTCAATATTAATTCTCTTGCAATCTAAGACTTCTATATTAGTTTTTGGAGCTTCCGGCTATATATTGACCACAGTTCAATGAAGACACTGGCACTGACAAGGATTGCAGGACTTTAGTCTTGCGGTTTCAATCCCAACTGTGGCTGATTAATTATTGAAGTAAGGTTAAATATAGGTTTCAATTTTTTATTTAGTAATATTGCATTACTACATGCTATTTAGATCGGGGATCGGGGAATGATCTTCATCAAATTGTAATTGGCATGTAAACAGATTTAGATTTGAACGAAATTTGAAGGGCTTTTGTTGTGTGATTGTTGTGCTACTGGTTTTGCAATTTCAGTACAATGCTAACGATTTTCTATTGTACAGATAGCAATACCTTAATAGAGTACGTAAATCCGTTTATGGTGCTTCCTGAATCAAACATAATATTGTACAATATTTCTTGGCCCATCTACATAAAGCTTTGATTTGTTATTAAGCGTTACATAAATTGGAGATTTGAAGATACGATTGATTTTAAAAATATTGTTTTTAAAATTTCAAGTTTTATTTCAAAAATAATGGCGGAAGAGCAGGTGTTGAGAGAATTTTTAAGATGCATCTGGCCGTTTTTGCACCCTTAGCTATCATTTTCACATGCGAATAAACGTTGGAAATGTACAAAAACTTACAGTAATAAATGTTTGGACTAGTTTAATGGATAAATTTATATCTAGACCCTATCGCGAAGCAATAATAATAACAAAGATTAAATTACAACATAAAATTCAAAACTATATATGTATTATGTTTCTATGTATACATATAGCTAATACGTCGTAGAGGTTAATAATCTTCTATTATTTGTATTTTATGTTCTAGTTTTCTTACTCAAACGCTGTGTTATGTTTTTAATTTTAAAGTTCCGAACGATGCGCTTGTGATTTTTGATTAACACGCTGCCTCCGCTGAAAGTATTTGTTTTTGTTCGAGCGGCGTTGCGTGCCTTTGATCTTTACGCCATTTGAAACTTCGTCGTATCATGATCTCCTCATTCATTGCATATGTGTATTTATCGATGTTCTACTCAGCTTTTGTCAGTCGAACGATTCAAGAAGTAAAATTAACTTGCTCTTAATTATATATAAATCACGGTTTTACTTTCATCACAATTATGCTTTGATTGAACCCAAACGTAGGAAAAGGTCGATTGCATGTCGAATATTATTTATATTTCACTTCTGCTCAAGGGCTTCTGGTCGTAGGTAAGTGGTTAGAACGATTGGACCTAAATCAGAGATCTCAAGTTTTCGCTTCGAGCAGCTTGATTGACATATATTGTAATAATCGAATTTAAGATAATAATTAAAGCTTAGTAAATAATCTATCACAATAGCTTTAGAACCCTTAAGCCCTGATCGCTGTTCTTAAAAATTTAAATAAAAAAAACTTGTGCTCAAATTTGGCCGATTACTGAATGCCCAATGTATTTTAAAATGTTGATTTATTTGAGAAATACATAGCGATGTGTGAAACTAACATTAATAGGTATTGATTGAATTATAGAGAAAAATCTTATATAAACAGAACGTTTTTGTATTAGCCTAAGATGTAAATTGGAATTTGTTTCAAATTGTTATGGAAGAAGAGGGTGCGTTTTTAATTTGCTTGCCTTAAAATGTACAGCAGAAATGTTTAAAAGATTGCAAAATTTTATTATAAATATTATCTCTATTATTGGTACTTATTTAATTAAGTTATCTAGTAAATCATACTGCACATATCCTTTGCCATTCGGCTTTTCAAAAAATCTGATGCTTTATATTGTATGTTTATTTACCGTTTATTTATATGTCAAAAGTCTAAAACTAGTATGGCATCGTGCCTTAAGGCAAATTGCTGGAACTTCCCGTACCGTAACGAAATGTTCAAGGAATACTGAATGTTTTCAAATAGATTATTATAAATATTTATTATAAGATTTATATAAACTGAATTGCAAAGTTAAAATTATTTGTTTAAAGTATATTAGAAATTTAGTCAGAATTAAAAATAAAATCTGAATTATTTTCGATATACAAAATCACTTATTTTGTTAAAACAAGCTGAAAGTTCTTTGAATCATTTAAATTGGACGCTTAGTTCTCTCAAAAACTGCCATTTTTTGCACAATTAGCTCTATATCTTCGAAATGGCTGGGCCTGCCATTGCCAAAAACTAATAATCGCTTCTCCCAATCTTTACTAATTGAATGTTTTTTAGATCATTCAAATCGGATGCTTCGTTCACTCAAAAACTCGATTTCTATTTTCTGCACTCTTTGCTACGTATCTCTGTAACGGCTAGACCTGCCTTTGCCAAAAACTAAACAGCTCTTCTGCTTATCGATAGGAATCGAATGTTTTTTGAACCATTCAAATCGGTTGATCCGTGCGCCCGAAAACGTGAACGAAATATTGTATCCATACATACATATATACACACACACACACGTCCATTTTTTCTGAGGTATTTCTGGTAAATGTTTAGAAACCTTCAAAACGTCGAGAAATGCAAAAATTTTCAATTTCGATTACAATAACTTACCCTACGAGAAGTTAAATAACGCTAATAATCCCTTGATATCACAGTTTACTGAATAGCTTATTTATTGCCAGCTTCTACAGTAGTGTTTGACGAATATAATACCATTAACAAGCTGATGTTATTTACATTAAATATTTTAATATTGTTTTTATGAAATCGGTTATTTTTGAATTGTAAATTCACAAATTGTTTCACTTGTTTTGAATCCTTTTCTTTATTTTGAGAGCCTGTGGTCCAGACCGATAACAGAATTCGTCGCTTTCATCTTTACACTCCGTAAAACTACAAGAGATTTGAAACTTTTTCCTTTACTGCATTAGCCAGAGCAAACTGAGAAGTTACACATCCAGTTTTATCCATTTCTCAAAAACGATATGAAAGCAAAAACAGTCTGTTAAACAATAGAAAAGTTCTTTTTGTGCTTTGCTATGTAGTTTCGTTATGCTGGCGTTCTGGCGAACATAGTTTCCTGATTTTGTTTTCTGCTGGTGTAACGTTTCGTATTTTGCAAAACTTGGAAATGATATCTTTAAAGTACTTTTTGCTAGATAAATTCAAAATAGTTCAACTACTACTCACGTACTGAGCTCTATTTAAAGTCATACATTTCGATTAGTCTTAATTATTAGGTGTTCTCATTCAAACTTCAATTTGAATTTGATGCTTTTAAGCATCTGTTTTGGTCACAATTGAAAAATTTAGATCAAATAAATAAATAGCTTCGTTGTAGTAAAAATGATCACTAATTGATGCTAAAATATTTTGTTTCTGTTAAAAAAATTGATTCAATTATTATCAATACCAAATTTATTTGTGGTTTATAGGATTAGGTGAAATTGTAAACGGTTTAAATGACAAATAGTAAATTCCGTTGTTTGACACATTATACATAGTTCGTTTTAATTGGAACACAGTAGTCAGTCGTGCGTTCTTCCTTCCTGCAACCCTTTCCTATCTTCGATAATAGGAGCACTGGTTATTGATACAGAGAGTTTATATTCATTTTATGGATAAATTGCTACAAAAATTATTTACATATATTTTTATATTTCTTATGTGCTTATTAATTGCCTATCATGTGGCGTTAAATTGGTTCACAATTTTGTGTGCCTAATACTAGTACATAATATTTTTCTGTTATATGTAACGCCAAAAAATAGAATTATTATCCTATATGTACTGTAATCATATTTTTGATCCCTTTCTCGAGTATATGAGCGCTGGTTGCTACATACATGAAAGATTATGCTCTCGGCAAAAAGTCTGATTTTCTAATTTGTTTTCTTGGCGCTTTAGGACATTCTGTCCAAAATTTGTTATTTTTTTGTCAAAGTTTTCTCTGAAATGGTTCGTGAAAATCGACAGGTACTCGCGTTAGGTATATCCGTTTCGCTAGAATTAGTTTAGAAATACAAAATTATTCATCCACTTTTTCGCAAAAAACCGAAATCATTTTGAAAATTTAAAAGCCAAGATAACATTATCTTCTGTTATCAGTTGGGATTCGATTTTTAGTATAAATCTGCTGTGCTGTTTCTTCGAAATTCATTTATCAAAATGTATTTTTTTTCTCATGACAATTGTGGCAAGAAAATTGCGCCATGAAGGTGCTAAGTCACAATTATTATTGGTTAAAACGATTATTTACTCATATTTTAATTATTTATACTTAAAGCAAAAAACTCACACACTGATTCAAAATAACTTGGAACGTCGAGAATACATACATAAAATTCTCCTGCGTTTTTGTAATAATAAAGTGCGTTTTTTTTCTATTTTATGTATCATCGATAAAATATGTACAGGTAGATATTATATAGTAACGGTATAAAAAATCTTGAGAAAAAATAAGAATTTTATCCCATATATATACATATTTGAAATCTTCGTCATGTTGTAGCTGTAACATATTGAAATATAATATGTCATAAATAATAGTAGCTGCCTATTTTTGCGTGTTGAAATAATATTGATGAAAAAAGTTGCACAGAAACTTGTCAGAATACAGAGAGATTATATACGCTTCAATAATTTCCACCCCTTGCTCTATAAGATTGGATGATTGAGTCCCTATGTTTGATTTGTCCATTTGTCCGATGTCCTAAGGACATTTGTCCTTCTTGAAGCATTTGATTACGTCGATACTGGTTTGTTTCCAGTCCTTTGCATCGTTAACATTTATTAGAAAGGGATCTTTTTGAAATGTGTTGATTTTTCACTTGGTTTAATATTCAATGTTCATGTGTTATAAGGTTAAATATAGGCAATTTTGGAGAATTTGTTTTATTGGTTCTAGTGTACATATTTACATAATTTTACACACAACTATTGTGTCAATAAATATAAAACCATTATATATATATATATATATATATATTATTTAATATTAATTATTATATAGTAACTTTTACACATGTCCTGAAATGATCAACAAGTAATACTTCGAAAAAAAGAAAAAAAAAGACTTGGAAAATACAAAATCTTTTATCTTCACAAGATTTTGAAAACAGACGTATGTTAATCTAACATAAATTTGTGAATATATTTTGAAGGAAGACATTTTGTAAATTCGGATCTTACATAAATTTCAAGAAATAGAAAATTCTTATTTTCAGCCATTGTAGTGCATTTGTATTTATTTAATTCCCTCTAAAAATAAGATTAGTGACCTACCTACTAACGTAGGTAGTAATGCTCATCTTCTTAAGTTTCATAATATAGTTCTTTAAATCCAACAATAAGTAATATTACCTCAAAGAGGGATTATTTTGTGCAGGATTCAAAATGATTGTTAGTCGCGTACACCCGTCCATTTCTTGTAGAGATAATGCTGAAATACAGGGATGGCAAAATATTGAATTTAGTAAAAATGCTGATTAAAAAGCGAAGTAAATCTCTGACATTCTATTTTATAAGAATGGTGTAATATTAAAATTGATTATTTAATTCAAAATTATGTAAAAAAATAATTTGAAGAGTCAGATACGTAAAAACCATTGTAGTTCAGCTTCTCTACTACTACTAAAACCATTAAAAATTTTTATACAATTATTATTGAATTACGTAAAAAATTTGAATTTAATTTTTTTTAAAATTTGTTCTAGAATTCCATAAGTTTGGGCTATAGTCCTAGTCTTCATTCAGTGTAACTATAATTAAATTTAAAATTTAAAATATGTTACAGTAG
>NW_020537120.1:0-17391 GCF_003426905.1 Ctenocephalides felis | reverse complement strand
GGGTTTTGATTCTTAATTTATAGCGAACGGGTTTAAAAATGACCCTTTATTAATAATTTATAAATATATATATTATATATATAATATAAATATACATGCAGTGTTTTGCAATACAAATTTGAACTTTATATAGCTGATAGTAAACTTTGTAAAGTATTTACCTGCAAAATCATCGTCATCGTCAGATAATCCAGGAGGCCTGATCAATTCATTGACATATGGATCTGTTTGCCTAGTACTTCTCATACTAGATCGATATTGTGCATCAGCTGATCTTTGACTGGTTGTACTTGGATTTAATAATCTACTGACAGATGATTTTCGAGCTTCCTGTGATCTCCTTTGAGCCTGAAAATAAAGTCAATTTAATATCACCTATATATTCTTTGATTTATTTATCCATATATTGAGATATTTGTAACTGATAATTAGTATACGTAAAATATATAAGCATACATGTTATTTGACTTATATATTACTAAGAAAACAATGATTTATTTCATTGTGGATCAAAATAGTGAAAATTAACAGTTTCAAGAATACGATGCATTAATAATAAAAATTAAGTTCATAGCAAAAATAACTAAACAATTTTGTGAAAAAATACTTAAAAATGGACAAAAAATGGATAAAAAATCAACCAGTATACTGCAAACAGATTTGATAACTATGTAAAAACATCTTAATAATTACCTATGTAACGAGAGGTTAAATGACACCCCGGCTGAAAGCCATTATTAAATAAGAAATAGCCATTATTTGCAATCTATGAAAATAAAATAACTATTTAACTTACATCTTCTATTTGTTTCGAAGGTTCCTTGCTTGTTTCAGCCGGCTCTGTAAATAACAATAATCACACGTGTTAGTGAAAACAAATAACATTAAATAGACTCCGTGCTTGGAGATTGTTGTATCATCTACCGGGGCAAGTAGTCACAACATAAACATAGAACATTTTTATAAATCAATGCAAACTATAATCAATACAAATAAAATATATGATGGCTCATGTATATAAATATTGATATAAATCTGCGTAATCCCAGGTGGGATTTTTTTGATAGATATGTACAGAATTTTCTTAGAATGTACAAAATAATTTTGGTGTTAGTGAAATGAAGTGTAAATTTAAATATTTTCAAAATACGACAAATACAATATTAATACCTCCACTTGCATCTGGATGTTTTTCTGTACTCACTATGCCGAGTATTCGGAAGAAACTTTGCAATCCTGCTAGAATTGATTCGTCCGGTGGAGGCCCCAGCATATTATGTAACACTTCGAACATTTGCGGTGGAGGGTCATTGTCGACAGGTTCGCTACCAGTTTGGGATCTTGTCGAAAAATTAATGATTAATGTATCAAGTTTGTTATCACACAAATTTTAATGTTTTATTTATACGTCTTATGCTATTTGGAGCACTTATCATAAACACACTCATAATTTGATTAATTAGTTATTCTGTTTATTTATTCTTTGATGATAATTATATTAAAGAAACTCCATTTTATGCTAAATGAAAAAGCTTGAATTTATATTAGGCCAACAAAGAAAATGGTGCAAACGATTTTAATGCTGTTTTTAAGTATATTTGGGGCGTTGATTTCAAAAATGACATTGTTATTTTTCTGTGATCTTTAGTTTTCAAGATATGATATAAATGATATATAAGGAATAAAAATATAAAATAGTGATACAATTCAGTATGTTATTTTAATGAGATATGCCTACTCGTACATACAAACTTACAAGACCCATTCGGCCTTAGTTGGGACGTTGACACTGTGAAACTAGAGTTTCCAAACTAGAGGTGATACAAAAAATAGTATGCAGATTTGAAATCAGCGCAAAAATACTATAAGAATCAGCTCTAACATTTGATGCACAAAACAAAACAAAATTGTAGGCCTGTGTAATGAGGTAAAAACAAAATCTGCATTACAGCTAAAATTAGCTTTTAGAGCAACGCTGGCCAAATATAAGATATCAATGTAAAAACTGCTAACATAAATATAAGATAATGAAAATGAATTATTTTTGTGATAAGTAATAATTTACCTTGGTCCAGTTATTCCCAACATAGGAGCCAACCAGTACAACAAATCATCTAATGTTGGACCCAATACACTTGCGTGTGTCAAATTAAAATCTGCCCAAGAAGCGTTCTGATCTTCATCTTGCTGCAGAGGTTCTTTTTGAAATGTTGATCTTTTGCACGTTTCTGATTTAAAAAAAAGTGTTTAATTACTATATTCATACAACAAAAATTCAGTATTCACCTTTAACTAGACTCTGTGGGTCCACTAATTGTTCATTATTATTATCAAAAGTACCCTCCTCAATCTGTAAAGTTCCTCGTCGTGTATAGTACTTCTCTATATATTCGGATGCAGTGAATTCTTTTGAATTTCTCGGTCCTAGTTCAAAACCTGGTTCAAAATCGTCTTCTTCAGTTTGATCTTCCTCACCGCTGCAAATAACATTAAAATGTAAATATATTGAATTTTAAGACTTTCCTAAATAGTAATTTGTCACTGCCTTTATATTTGAATATTTCTAACATACGTTGGCTTCTGATAGCCATGAGCTTCATCATCAAGCTCGTTAAATTCTGCAAGATTCGACATTCCTGAATCAGTTTCAGTTGAAACAATATATGTATTACTGTAGAGGATTCTTTGGTTTTCAAGGGGTATCCACTCGTACACCGAAGAATTTTCAGTGTTGGACGATGTCAGGCTAGTGCCACAGGAAGGTCCACGTGTCCGAGGAGGTTTTATTACTTCGAATGTGTTGAAACCGTGAAAAGTTGGCAGTTCTGGGAAATCTATTGAAACAAAATTGTAAATCGTAATTAAATATAAAAAATATACCAAAAGGAAATTACAACATAATCATATTGTTTCTGAAAGCTTTCCTAGGATAGAATAAAAATCTAACCTTATCATTAAATCCAATCTGTTATCAAGAGAAACATTTTTTGCTAGTTGATGGTGACATTTACTTCTATTCAATTGATTTTTTGCAACCATTTATTTAAAATGATTTTTTATATTTAATAATGTTATAATTAAAAATATGTCATATTTATATTTGTGACTATGAAAAACTAATTTTTCTGACTACACGGGTCAATATAGTATATTGTGTGAATACTATATTTGACTTTTGAGAATAAGTTATCCAGAAATGAAAATACGTGTTCTAAATAATTATTATAAGAATACATATATAAATAAAACTTGAATTAAGTGAATTATCATAGTATTAATAATTTTTATTACTATGTCTTGGATGAGGTTTTCTGACTGCTTTTCTGGGAACAGTATCACTCCACGAAGACGAATCAGTATCAGAACCTCTGTCATAAATTTTGTAATTCCTTTCTGATACTTTTCCCTGATAAAGATAAAGAGGAGTTTCAGCAAGGCATATTCTGAAAATTGATTATATGATTTTTTTTATTAAATATTGTGTGTCTCAACATTATGTTTAAATTAATTAAAAAATTATCAGTTATTTTCAGAAATGAAAATGGTTTTTTAGTTTCAGTTTTTATTAATATTAAGATTTTTTTCTGGCTCACCTTCGGTGTCTGTCTTCACAAAGTACTTTATCTCTAACAGCGCACTTTCTCACGTGCGCCGACTTCCTCGACACGAAACCCTTTTTGAACATCGCCTAATCATATTTCAATTTTATTGATATTTTTACGAAAGTATACAGTACTCATTTAATTTACAAAATCCTAACATTTTAGATTTTGATGTCTATAAAAAATGCATAATTTTGACAAAATATTTATCTCGTACGAATTTATTTATGTCATGTTGACATTACTAATGATTTGACAAAATATTTTGTTTGGTGCGAAAAGGCAAAAGATTTATTTGAAAATAATTAATGAAGTTTTGTGATAAGCAATTGGAAATATTCTATGACATCTGGTGAAATAACTTCTGTGAATTTTCTTTTCGCATCTATGATGCAAACCTAATGGAAAACACAAAGGGAGCTTAGAGCTTTCGAAGCCATTTAGTGTTCAAGCTCTATGCTAGATGACACTTTTTAGACATGTATATTCATATATAATAAATTTCTAAAGCCTAGATAAATTGAAGAGATTATATATTTACATATATTTATATATTTACATATATATTGTATGCCACACTAAAAATGCTTATAAATATTACTGAAAATGTTGGTTTGCCAGATAGAATATTGACTTATATTTATTTTGAAGCTTTGAGTTTCGAAATTATATAAATAAAAGTGTATCATTGTTGCTGTTTTCCGTTAAGAAAATTATATGTCAAATAATCATCATGAACAAATCGAAATTAGGCAATAGTCCAGATAATTATGTCCAGATAATTATGAAAACATTCGTGATTATTTATATAAATTTAAAATATAATTCTAACTATGCATATTATCATTCTACGCATATATATGATGTTTTTTTAGTTTATGTCCAATATTTATTTATACTCAAACCAAATTAAAATGATCATGGTACTTAAAACAGTAAAGTTATATATTTCTAAAATTATTATAAAATATATTTTGTATTAATTAGTCAGTATTGATGTCCTACAATTTTTTGATTGAAATGTGTCTACCTAATATATTTATTTATTTATTTATTTTATTTATTTTTTAAATATATAGTCCACAGATTTCTTCCAAGAGGACTTAAAAATACAATTATGCTTGTTTAATATAGTCGATGGTGTAAATCAATATTAAAGTACTTATTTATTTTTGAATAAAAATTTGTTGTTATATAAGATGTCAAGAACATTTCATTTACTGAATTATATTACACACAATTATAAATATAAAATACATATTATTTTACAGTACACAATCACAAAATTATCTTAGAAAATTATCTTTTTATTTAAAATAACACAGAAAATAAACAACTTTTTCAAGTAAAACTTAATTTCAACATATATATTATTTGACTATATTACTATTATTTGACTGTATTTATGAATAGAATATTTTCATCAAATTTTTCATCAATTTTATCTTAAGTGCAACTTTTTGATGTATCTTTGAAAACACATACGTGAAATTAGGTTTTATGCGTGAATTGCCTGATAGCACAGCAAATATTGAGCTTTTTGATAATTTGTTACTTTCAACTCATACGAATATAGACCCGTAACATGGCATTATCAAAACAAACCTATTTTATCCGAGAATTTGCTCCATATTTTCAGTGAAATGAAAATTTTTCTGAAAGCATATACGTAAAACCATTCTACAATTTCTTGAAAAAAAAATCCATATATTATTTCAAAATATAGCCCAAAAATTCGTTGATAACTCAAAAGAATCTCTCTCGCGCCTACGTAGCTCATTGTTATCAGCCATAACTCGCTCCGGAACGATGTTCCGCGACGGATAAAGTTATAAATCTCCGGTCTCGCCAACATTGCATCCGGTGAGTACGGGGTAAAACGGAAACAGGCGGGGCTAGTGCATATCTATCACCCTAAACCACGCCCATGTACACGCCCCGGAGCAAAACTCCGTGTGCGGCGCCCGGACAAGTTTATTGTTTCGGATCGTGAATGATCAAAGTTAATTAGGTATTCATGGAGACGTGTATCTATTTACTCATACAACGAATTAATATACATACCCATACCGATATATATATATATATATATATATATATATATATATATATATATATATATAGTTGCCTATATGCATTATCACGATCATGCATTAAGCTGTTTCAACTCATAGTGGTATTTTGAGTTGTCGTTTTTTTTGCGACAAATTTTTGCATAGTTGACTATTGTATGGAAATTATTAAGAACAATTTTTAAATGCTTTATATAATGCAAAACGCAAAGGTATAAGGCCGTTCATGTTTTTATGCATTGGTATGTAGTTGTCTAGTAGACGGATTTACTGTTTTTTTCAGTAAACGCCAAAAAATCGAAATTGTTTTTCTTAATACGTTTTTACGTTTTAAAAGTTTCTGAACATTTTGGCATACTTTACAATTAGATAAATTTATGCATAATGTGTTTGTGTGCATACAAATACTCGTCGACGATTTCGAGAGCATGGATCAACCGATTTGAATGATTCAAGAAATATTTCAGTTGTATTCATGGAATCAGGAACTGATTGAATTTTTTGGAAGGCAATACCGGCGTTTTCGGGGATTAAAAAAAGTTTAAAAATGTCATTTGTCGGTCAAAAATGATCATTAGACATATGCACATCAAATTGTCAGATATTTTATAGAGATCTTAATAATCTGTATAATATTTGTTTTCATTTTTATGGGTTCCGTACAATGATGCCGAGATATATCGTTGCAAAATTATTATAGTTTTATCGAACATGTTTAAAAAATTAGAGCATTCCTTCAGTTTTATTAAACTTGAATTTTTTCTCTTTTATGGAAACAACAAAATCGGTCGTTTAGAGCTAGACTTATAAAAAAATATTCAAAGCGTTGCTCTAAGAATATTTTTGAACAAAAATTTTACATATATTTTTTATTATGTTTTAATTATATATATTTTTGTGTCATTATATACAATATGAGAAATATTATGATAATTGTATCATCTTTTTCACAATATATTATTCAATAGTTTGATAAGTCATTTAGATCAGTTTCAGATTGAGGGTCAACGTTGTGTTACGGTCCTATCTTTGTCTGAATTGATAGTAACTTGGTAGAAATACAGGGTGGTCCATCTAGTGATCTTACGGTTTAGATATTTCTGTAAAGGTTAGAAAGGTCTCAAAATTCTTAGTTTTTTTTTCAATATATCGCAACTTCGAATTCCGCACGCTGTGGCCTACAGGCAAGTTGTTATTGATAAATCTCAAATTTTTAAATGGGCCACCCTGTAATTTTATGGAATTACAGTATCAATAACTGCCTCATACCACATAGAGTGTCAAACAAATATTTTATGTAATACGGGCGTGCTCCGGAGGGAATCAATAACACGAGCTCGAAATCCCGGGGAACTGGGAATTTACATAGAGGAATAGTAACACTGTTTAGTTGGAGCAATGGGTCTCCGGAAATTATAAAACAAATGATTTTTTATTAAAATTTATTTTTTCGTACATCATAACGTAATAATATAATTACACAAATTGGTAAAAAATTGATACAACTACTAAATGAATTTAATCATTGGTAACTTAATTTGGATCACTGATATCATACCAATATTTTTATATAAACGGCTAAATAATTTGCTTCGTTAAAAAATCCCTGGAATAACCTTTGAATATTTCATAAGTATAAAACGGCAAATTATTATGTTTTGCAGAAAATACTTTGTTCTAATATTTGCCATAATAGTTTTTATATAAATAGACTCTACTTGTTCAATTTCCTTTGCTTGTTGCACATTTATTTAGTGCTAAATTTTGAAAATTTATAAAATAATTTCTATAATTTTTTTGCATATTTTATTTAAAACATGTTAGGTAATTATATGCTATGTCTTCTGAATATTCATACAAAATGAAATATTTAACTTTCCGGTTAATCTGTCTAAAAAAACATCCGGGTCTTTTTAGGACAGGCGTAAAAATGATTATATAGTAATAAAAAAAATGTTTCTCCGTCTAATAATATCAATTTAATTTTGTTATTTAAATATGCCTGATGCTTCTTATCGATATTTAATAAATTTCATAAACTTCATCCTTCCTTCTTCAGGCACAAATTCAAATTATCTTTCGATTGCGAAGCGCGCATTAATTTAGTATATCATGCATATGATTAAATTTGTGATGAGCTGCCGTATTCATTATTAGAGCGTTCACATTTCTCGAATTGCACAATGGCACCTTTTAGGGCTTTGCCTAAAGAGCCACTTAATAAGTTCGCACCCCTGATATGCAAAACAACCCCTGCTAGTCAGAGAAAGACCTACATTTTATAAAAAATCATTCACGATTTAATCTTAATTGAATAATTAATTTTGTGAAATTTTGTGATTTTGAGTCGTTTATAATTTTACAAAACTAATATTGTTTTTATAATATTACTAGCGTTGCTGCGTTACATATGAATAAAAATCTAATCGAAAATTTAATTTTGTTAAATCTAATTATTAAGATGAAAAATAGTGGACGTTTTTTACGTAATTAATTGTTGATCTGTATAAGATGCATCAAGTGAAATATCGCATTCAGCATCACAATATATAATGTAAGATTATATTCATATCTGCAGTAATTATACTGTGAATTTTAATTAACATACATCACAGTACATATAAAACTATCGAAATGTTTTCAGAAAAATGCTCAGTTATTGCCTAAATATAGAAATTTATTGCAAATATAAATTTTATACATTTCAGACAGACAGAAGTGTCTGGTATGAGA
This sequence comes from Ctenocephalides felis, assembly GCF_003426905.1. Taxonomy (NCBI): domain Eukaryota; kingdom Metazoa; phylum Arthropoda; class Insecta; order Siphonaptera; family Pulicidae; genus Ctenocephalides; species Ctenocephalides felis. The sequence goes on along the minus strand of NW_020537120.1, from coordinate 8,984 downwards.
GATCGTACAAAAAATCTATACAATAGTATTATTTTATACATTTTTTTTTAATTTCAATAATTATTACAACTGTTAAATAATTAACATCTAGTAATATTGATAAATAATAACATAAATTTAAATAAATAAAAGTGCAAAGGATAGAATTTACATGAATATAATATCCGTAATATAATGATTTAATATAAAATAGAAGCAAATAATAATAAAAATAAAATTAATAAATAATATAATAAAATTTTTGAATAATAAAATAATACCAGAAAAATAATAAAATATAACAAAATGACAATTAATTACATTATTTTATACATGTGTATTATTTTATACACCCAGTATCTTATTTTTAATTATATTACTTATAAATATTATGATGTAAAATATCCAATGAAGACCAAATACCTACCAAATGTACCAATCCCTAAACATTTTATATACTGTAAACATTTTATATATTGAATTATCTTATTAACTTCCAGAAGTTTCTTTTCATCGAATCCGATTCGCTAATTTTTTGTTTTCTCGACGTTTCAAGCCATTTCGAATCGAATGAGACCAAATTTGGAAAAAGTATGTGTGTATGTGAACAGATTGTTTTAAATTGAATTGAGCTCTTATAGAGGTTATATGAAAAATCTATTAGATTTAAAATCAAAATACTAATGCATATTTGTGCATATCATATGATATTTAAAATATCACAAATCTATAAATTATATTTATAGATTTATGTGGACCTTTTTACTCACAGAACTTTAAGTTTGTTATGTATTCTAACAGTTATTATAGTATGTTATGTATATTTTTGTAAAAAATACAAGTCCTTAAATATTTTAATTAGCTTTTTAACAAATTCTGAAAATTATAATGCTCTTTCACTTGTAATACTTTTATACATAATTGCTATAAAAATTCGTTTCTATCGCATGTATTCAAATATTTTAATTAGCTACTTTTTACGTACTTTCTGCGTGTATTTTTATTTTTAGCTTCCTTTTCTAAGAATCATTCAACTGTTCTTTGGCAAAATAAGCCGGTATCACTTTCAAAGCGTATTACAAAACTCGGTAATATTTAGGTGCGCTGACTGTGCGCTATCTGTTGCCGCCACTCGTAGCTAAATGGACTTAATACGCTCATTAGTGAGAGCTTAGAGGGGACGGTACGAAAAGCTCTGACGAACGGCGGGGCAAAATATTCCAAACAGAATAGAGATCGTTTATAGATAGGTAGGCCGACTGATATCTACCAGAGTTCACCGAACGATTTTAACAATTAGCGTTTTTATTCGTATATTATATAAAAATTAGAGCCGGGGTTGAAGGTCCGCGGGAAAAAGATCAACCATCGATAGTTCACAATCAACTGAAGTTACGAATTTACTAACAACAATATTTGAAAGTAGAGAGAAAATGTTGTATAACAAGCCATCACTTTGATTTTTACGACGTTGCTATCATGATATAAACGGCAATGTTTGAAAATCCACAACAAAAGTATTTTCTTTCTATCTTAATTTTTTTGGTTGTGAGCACTGTTGTTTAGCTTACGAGACCATCATATAATCTCTATCTGCTCAAATATCTTTCATTATTTTATCTTATTCTATTTAAATAAATAATATTATTACATTCTGTATGATGTAATTTTGTGTTAAATGCATTATTAATTTTACTGTATATTATAAAATTGTATATATATATTAAATGTTATCCATAATGTAAAATAATTCGTTTTTGAGTCCTCTTGGAAGAAATCTGTTGGCTATTTTAAAAAATAAATAAATAAAATAAAATATAATTTTAAGTATATGTTATTTAATTGTTTTATAAGTTGTTTTGTCAATTTTAAGTTGAATTCTGCTGTTTTTTATATAATCTTTATAGAAGTTGATAGAAGTAGAGTGAAAAGGACAAATTGAACCTTCACCTTGGCAAAGGTATAAATAAAAAAAGAACTAAATAAAAAAGTAGAATTAAGTTAAAAAAGCAATTTTACAATGTATACATATATATATATATGTATATATGTATATATATATATATATATATATATATATATATATATATATATTAAATAAATAGTAATTCCAACTCTGCTGATGAATATTTCTGACGCAACACCAGATCAAGGTTGTATACAGAGATATCTGTAAAACATATACCCACGGAGTTGATATTTTTCATTGGTTGAATAACGTAGCTATTATTTCGTAAAATCCCTCTTAAATTAAAAATAAGACTTTGGACCCCTTTGCTTCTTGGTCGTCTCATTTAACTTTACATATGAGTTGAAAAGACCATGTGACAAATTTTTGAAAAAAACAGGATAAAATACATTTCTACGATGATGAATTAGCAAGGAAATTGACTGAACATAGTCAGATAGTTGTTTGTTTGATATGTGTTATTTAATATGATATAAATGTATATTATATAATATAATTTCTGTAAGTTTAATTGGGCCACGCCCTACCGTACATAAAAATTTAAAGGCATTCATTTGGATTAAAAATATACATTGTGATGTTTTGAATAAGTTGCATTTTTAGAAATAGCAAAAATACTTATAAAATACTTGAAGACTTATGTTAAAAATCGAAATTTCTGAATCTAAAACTTTTCAAAACATCTTTTTACAATATTTATGAATATTTTTGAAAACTGATTTTTTTTCCAAAAATTTCAATGTTTTGAAATTTCTTGAATTTTTTTCATTCATGTTGCTTGATCCACTCTGTTGAAAACATCGAATTTTCGATCGCAAAGGGCATTTTTTCATACTTTTTCTTCTGGACCTTCGAAATCGCTTGACATTGCAAAATATTTTACAATTTTTAATGACGTCAATACAAGTGAAATGATTTTTCAACTATTCAAATTGGATGCTGCTTTATCTCAAAAATATGAATTACAATTTTCTGCACACTTTGCTTCAAATTTTCGAAACGGCTGGACCTGCCTTTGCCAAAAACTAATCAATACATCTCTTTATAAATAGGAATCGAATGCTTTTTGAATATTTCAAATCGGTTGGATAGGACGAAAAAATTGTATCCATACATATGCACAAGCAAACACACACACACACACATAAAGGAGAAAGGACGAATGGGACTTCGCCCATTTAGAAGATGAGTATAAAATCAAGTTAAGAATTATAACATTCTAGATCCTCCCCCCACGAAGTAATGCCTAACGACGGTTTCCGTGGGGACCAGAGGCAAGGGCAAAGCGGAGGTTTTGGTCGGTATTATACCAGGGCGGTATTGAGTCCGACATACCCAGACAAAAGACCAGTCTGGTATGCGTAAAGGCATTTCCTTCGCTATACAAAAAAACACACACATACACACAACAACACGTTTTTTCTATGGTATGCCAAAATTTACAGAAACCTCTGAAACGTAAAGTTATCCAAAAAACTGCATTTTCAACTTTAGACATTTGCTTTAAAATATAGTTTGATTTAAAATAAATATATTCTCATTTTGTAAAGTATTCTATATCTTTGTTTCCAGGTCACACTCTAGTATCCACAACTTCAGCTTCACCATTATGCAACCTATGCAAGTGGCATAGGTTGAGCGGCGCCCGCACGCGTGCCGTGCCCATCGGACCGCGAACGGTTCTCATCTGCGAGAATCATCCCCGTGAAATGGAATCTACCGCCGTGACGGATTCGAGTTTGGCATAACGGCGGAAAACTTTTAAAATTTAGAGAGGTTTGTTCATAACTCATAAGGAAGTGTTTAGTGTTGATGCATGATGTTTTTGACTTTGTGAAATCGGAGGAAGAAATATTTGATGCTTGATACAGCGCATACTGAAAAACGCTAATGCCAACCAAGTAGTGCATAGATATGTTGAGTTGGTAAAAATGAAAAAAAAAACTAGTGGAGCGCATGGCATCGTGCGTTAAGGCAAATTGCTGGGACTTCTCGTACCTTTTTGATAATTTAGATTTTTTGATAATTTTGATCGGTTGATCGGTGTTCCCGAAATCGTCGACAAAAATTTGTATCCGCACACACACACACACACACGCACACACACACATACATCTATTATTTCTAAGGTATGCCAAAATATTCAGAAACCTTTGAAATATAAAGATATATAAAAGCTTTCATTTTCGACTTTTTTGCGGTTATTATAACTTGCCCTACGGAAAGTTAACAATGAGGTTATGTATGTAAAAAATAATTATGAATGCAAATATACTTGACTCTGTCAAATATAAATCACATTTGATGACTCTAGAAAGTAATTATTAGAAAGTCAGGGTGAAGTAATGAATAATTCAAGTATTGACGTCAATGCAGAAGTATCCTTTACTCCCAATTCTATTATATATATTATGGTTTGTAAGTCAAAAGGAATGAAGAAATTCGTTATCTTATCTTATCATATTATCCTAATACTTTGGCGCATAAAATTAAGATATTTTAAAATGATGAATTCAGTTGGGTTTGGTTGGAACAGAAACTTTTACATGATATTTCTCTCTTGAAAGAATTGGTAATAATTGAATTATCAAACGAGTGGTGACATCGGAATTTATTTTCAATATATTTTTTAAAAAATTATACTCATTCATATAATTTTCATATTATGGTTAATAGACATACCAATAAAATATTCGAATACTCACTAAGACAATAATTATAGCTCACGGTTAATAATTTTAATGGGCGTTCAAATGATGTATAAATTGATAGATACAATGAGTTTATATTATTTATTATGGGTTTATATTATTTCTGATCAATAATGTAATCATGATAATTTATATCTTTAATGAACAAATAATTTTACACCCAAAAAGTAGATCTATAAAATTTGATTAATATTTTCGGCAAGTTTTATTTCGTATTTCTCATGAAATACAATCAAATATTTATTAGTCAGTTGTATACAGCTAAACTTGACTTTTTATTTCGATTCTTCAGATAATATTGTGAAAATTAAATGTTATCACTATTCAAGAGTATAATCATAAGCCTAGTAGATTTGCAGTGGCGCTGTGATGTTTACGGTATATCATATTGTATTTTATATGAAAGCTCAAGAATCCAATAAATCAAATTTGCTCCACTTATTATTCTACGCACATTAAACCATCGATTTGATATTGGCACTAGCCTGAAAGCTATTACATTTTCTCCTCATTGGGATGAGAGTTTGGAGTGCAGGCAGGTAACAGTTTGAAAGGACTTCACTTCCGCACGAGTTGAGTTGCGTTATTAATTTCCCTTCCTGAATTTCCGTCGAAGTATTTCCATGGAAACACGAGAAGCCTTAGATGGCCTTTATTGGGAAAACGATCAAATTGAGTTTTTGTGATACTCTGGGGCTATTGTCTTATGGAAATTAATATTTGAACATTGTTATATTCGTGGCTCATGGAGCTTAGTCAGAGAATGAAACTCGTTCTCGTAGCGTGTACAATATTTAAGGGTAAAATCTGTATATTTGAATTTATTTCCAATACTTGTCAAACACATAAAAACAATATTTTTAATTTTTTTTACCTAATTCTCTAGCTATTGTGAGATTTTATTAGTAATTCTAGCTTGACTCTTCTATCAACATTCTAGTGAGCTGTAATACTAAGTTTTCGAAAACAAATCGTGAATATATCTTTCATTGTTTTTTTTTTGTATTTCTGCGTTACTGATATCAAAAAACAAATTGCGGTTTATCGAATGGGTGGTCTCTGAAAAGTGAAACTCATTCATCCCAAATCAACAAAAATCCTCTTTTCATTGTGTTGCGATATCATCAGCTCGATGGATCATAATATCAGACAAATGCTAATACGATAATAACAACTAATTAACCTAATGCAAGACTTTTAGAAGAACGATGACTGACAATAAAGGAGAAGAGTATAAACTGAAACGATCGCATTTTAAACTGAAGCGTTATTAGGATAATCCTATGATTTATGTTCGTTATCCAAAATGGGCGCAGTCACGGTTCTCCGAAGTCGTCAAACGCGGATCATCCGCTCGAATCGATTATGCTCAAAATATCAATGTCAGAAAATAAAAAAATGAATGAAATCGTTGATGCTTCTTCTTGAAAAACAAACGATTAGTCACTAACTCAAGGACATCGCTGTATTTTCTTTTGAGCAAAGTGAGGATTAGATGAATCACTAAATTTGTTTCAATGATAATAATTAATTCTGCTAGGTAAAATAAATTGCTGTGATTGGAGACAAGTTTAAAAGTTTGATTTACACAGAATGTTTCAATTCAGAATATAATAAAATTTGCATACGCGATCCTAATATAGTTTTGTTAAAAATGAATAGAAATTCTCAAGAACCTACAGATAATTGTATCAAATTTTCTATGTTACTATTTCGAATACACCAGTAATATCCCATTTTACCTAAAAATGTAGATTAATTTATGTTTTCAATACAAAATGGAATACATGGGCTCTTTGGTACTTAATTTCCATTTAATTTAAAATTGGATTTAAGATAGAATAAATTTTGATTTGTGTTAGACCTGTCTTTGGATAGAGCACTAATTTTTTTTTTATGTGTTTCAACCATCGCAAATATATGGCTGCAAAATTAAGACGTTATTACTCATAAATCAATATCTATATTTTTTAGTATGAAATATTTACAATTTTTCCAAATTCCATCGAGATTTAGCTAAACCTAAGTGCGGGTGGAATAATCGTGGGTTTGGTAAATCGCCTGTAAACAACCCTTAAGGAACTCTACGCTCTCTCCTAATCTTGTTCACGGGGGATTATTGTGTCAACATGTAGAGGAAAACTAATGCATCACAATTGCTATTTGGAGTAATATATTTTGAGAATAAAAATTTTACTATAAATGTGTTAGAATAAAATATTATGCACAATATATTAGTGTACGTCAGGATCCCGCATCGTACTTAAGAAAAATATTAAACATTTAGTTTTCAAAAAATGAACATAAACTGCCCTTAAATATTTTATTTGAGATTTATAGCTTTATTGTTCATAATTTTTTACCATTTTGTTAATCTGATATTATAGATTATACCGACAATAAATTCATGTTTTCAATACGAATATTATACAAATGCTTAAACATGAAAAATCATGGAATCGCGATTGTTCCAATATCACTGATTTTGATTCTGGTGACTCATGAGAACTAGTATTAATAATAAAAATAGAGAAATATTATGAAAAATTAGTGAATTATTAAAATTATTTATATATAAAGTATTAATTGCAATTATCATTTTCCTGTTTATTATGCATTTTATTGAGAAATTAAAATTAAAGACTTATTTTCATTTTTCTATAATTTAGTAAATATTTACTAGTATATAATTTTGCTTGTTTAAAACATGATTTTGAAGTTGAATTGACGGCATAAAGCCTACTTTCTTAAATTTGCAAATGAAATTTTATACTGATTGCACTTTTAGTTGCTGAATTGCATACACACACACACACAAATATATATATATATATATATATATATATATATATACATATTTCAGCTCTATATAGATGTCACCCTTTGTAATATTTCATCCCGTGTTAAACGACCCGGAAGTTATAACCGTGATAAGTCACGATACAAAGCTATACGGCACTGTTCTAGTGTAATGTTCTTGTATTCATATGTGTGATATGTACTTACATGTATTCATAGGAATCATAGTTATTTCCATGAAAAATAAAACTGGTCATATGATACTGTGCGGAAAAATTATACATTAATATTGCATTATTCATAGGATCCATAAACTGTTCATAACTGGATATTTTCATTAAGCATGTTAATAAAAATCAACAATTAATAGAGGGCAATGAATTAAAAATTAATTGAAAATTAATTATAAACTATTCAGTTCAAAACCACTACTAGTATTCAATAATATTCCAATCAATTGTTCCTATTTTATGTTTGGCAAGATATTTAGGCCGATCCTACCGCAAAATAGACCAATGTTTTGGCAAGGCTTCATGTTATATTAATAATATAGTAAAATATTGCTTCAACTTTTGATAAATAAAACTTCTGACACATAAATAAAACGTAAACTGTATTTGGTTGAAATATAAGTATCTGGTGAGATTCAAATTAAATTCTTCAATAAAGTACTTGAGCAATTAGTATTATTACAAACTTATCAATATCCAAATTCTCAAACTTAAGAAGTTACTAAATACAAACTCGAAAACTGTAGAAACATGATATTTGGTCATTGTTTTTATATTTCAAATATGAGTAATAGACATTATATTATCATTTACTTTTCTAAAATATATCAACTGCTGAATTATAATCATATAATGAATATACATTAAATGACTATTACTCAATCCTATCATTGTACGACGAACTAGTTTATTTTTAATGGTTTGTCTATCCAAAATTTCATGTTTTGTTCCAGTTTTCATACAGAATGCTACTGAATACTATCAAAATGTTATGTATTTGCTTTACAATCAAGCTGCGTTTTACACATAAAACGCAGCTTCACTTATATGTTATCGAGCCTCTCTCATCTCAAAGATGCAGTTATGATAACATTTTTTTTTGACATTTTAGCGTTTTCGCGTTTTTGGGTTAAGTGTTGTCATTTAACCACGCCTGTCTTCAATAAGATTTTGACAGTTTTTAACATTACTTTATATAAAAACTGCTACATAACACAGCCTTGCTATTCGTCTATTTTACGGCAGAATCGTCATCTTTGCTATTATGACAAACTTTCTTTAACTGGTATTTTTACTTTGAATAATGAATATTGAAAACAACGATTTTTACAAAATTTACAAAAAGGTTTAGAATTATAACATGCATGCTGAAATATTGAATAATGATGAACTCTCAACAAAATAGACTCCACTGAAGATTTTGCCAGTTTTTAGTACAACTTTATGTGAAAACTGCTATATAACATAGCCTTGCTATTCGTCTATTTTACGACAGGATCAGTTTTGACAAACTTT
>NW_020537119.1:0-33821 GCF_003426905.1 Ctenocephalides felis | reverse complement strand
TGGCAAGAAAATCAACGGGGAAAGTGCACTAATCGCTGCGGTTAGAAGAATAAAGTATCATAGCCTTATTGTTATAAAATTACAATTCGGAGTATTATGAATAGTTGTAAAATTGTTATGTTTAGTACAAAAAGAAAAATTATAAGTCAAAAATAAATTGTATATTATCAAAATTTAATGCTTACTAGAAAAAATTGTTTTGCAAACATTGTAATTAATACAAAGCTGAAATATATATTTGTGTATTGTATATTGATTATGTATAACTATTATCTATATATTAATTATATTTATTATATAATAATTGTAATTTTATGAGTAAAAAAAAATAAAAGTTATCGCATAGTGCTAAAATGTTTATTTAATACAATAGCGCTAACAGTTTAATTAATACCACGCTGAAATAATGCAAAATATATATTTGTAGTGTTGATGGATCACCGTGGGTTCCCAAGCCCTATGATCGCATTTGCAGTGCACAATTCATTGGAGGAAAAAATCGGACGAGGTATTGAATCCTAGCTTTGTTTCGGCAATTTATAAAACTCAAAAAGTTAATGAATCGATTATAAACAGGTAAAACTTATTTGGTAAACTATATCAATGTTATATATTTAACTACAATAATTTAATATTGTTAGATACAAGCGTTTAATTACCCGTAAAATAAATCACCTCCACCATCAACTTCTGAACTCACTATACAAGAACCAATGGAATTCGTCGATATTCCTCGACTTCTCTCACATGTCCAGCATCAACAAGTTTTTACCTTTGGCCATTGTTTCCGGCTGGAACTTTATTTGATGGGTAATGGACTCAAATCCTGTCTTTATAATAATGTCCATGCCTTAAGTTTGACCAAAAAATAATAAAAAAACTAGCAAACAAAAATATTATTTACTTATTCTATTAAGAAAATATTTTTATCATTATTATAATTTATTTATTAGCACTATTCCAAGATTTTGACATAATTTTTAAGCAATTTAACCTTATAAATGCTTACTGCATTTCTTTATTTATTTTATCATACTTACCTGTGTTTTGAGTACGTTCAAGCAAATTTAAAAATTACATTACCTATTCAACTTTCTCTTTCTTGTTGTAACTTATTAATAATATTTCTTCATTAACTTTTTTCTTTGAAAAACATCTAAAAAGACATGTAAAGCACGCACTGACAGCCTCAACACGTGGTACACGTTTAGTCTGGCGCTGCAGTCACGCTCGGAGCCAATTGCAAAACATTTTAGGCCGTATATCGAAAACGTACCTTAAGGGGTTAGGAGTACTTGGGATTTTTGAAAAATCGATTTTTATTTTTTTGCATTTTCATTAAGGGTAACATCTTGAAAATATTCTCTAAAAATTTCAAGTTGATCCGATGATTACTTTTTGAGTTATTGGACTCTTACCAGCGCGTTGACGCAAGTGGAGAGTTCGATACTTGATCAAGATCAAGATCATTCTACCTCACCTCCTGATGTTTTAAACGCTTTCAAACCGATTTACGACGATCTCAACAATGATAATTTACTTTCAAGATGTGTAGTTCAAGATTAAATCCATAATTAAATAACCTAGAAACCGTGAATACTAGTTTTACTATCGTACAAATTGCTGAATGCATATACATAATTATTATTATTGATTATGAATACCCTAGAACCTAATTATGGGTATAATTCCCATTCGTATGCTGAAAAATTGGATGCTGCACGTGTGAAAGTGGCAGATCAGCGCGCCAACGAGAACACTCAGGAGCCCAGAATGCTTTGTAGGCAACAGCAAATGGAAATTTTGGAAACTTGCACAATGGCTGATAAACTATTATATGGCCCAGATATAGATGACTCGGTTTAAGTAATTCAATAATTCGAATTTCTGTACGTAAATCCAATGTGAAACTTTAAACGCGTTTTTCTCAAAACTATGTTTTTTGAAACGGTGACCACTGTAACTCGAAAACCACTTAGTAAATTTTAATGAAATTCATACAGCTTTTAGAATACAAAATAAACTCGTGCCTGATCGAAGGATTTTTATTTTTTCAAAAATTTGAATTTTTAAGACCAATTAACTGTTGATTTTTTACCCCAAAATCTAGATTTTTTCTTTCTGATGCTGCCATTATGTTAATTTTTGCAAAAAAAAGAAAACCTTCAATCCGGCCCGGGATTAACTATTCATAAAACTATTTTTTAATTTTATTGGTTTTAGATGAATCTCCAAGGAGTTATGATGGTCACCGCCAAGACCGTTTTTCGAAACAGGGTCAACAAAAACAGCTATAACTTTGGGAATATTGATTTTTTTTTCTGAAATTTTTGTTACATCAAGTCAAAACATTGTATAATAATGCTGTATTAATATTTTTGTAAAAAAACATCGTTTAATAACAAAAAAAAATACTGAAAACACTCATTTTTTCGTGCCTGCAAGTACCCCTAACCCCTTAATTAAAGAGGGCCGTTATAGCGAAAGGCCGTATAAAGAGCGGCAGTATAGCGGGGCTTGGATGTATTTAAGTTCTTTAAGTGTACTGACAGAAAAAAATATGATTTGGATATTAACATTTCAAAACAGTTGATATTTTAAGTTTCTAAGAACACTTGCGACCCGTTTAATAATGTTTTATAAGTATAAATAAAATAACATACTACAATTAAATAGTATTCAATAATATTCATTCAAAATCCCCTATTAAAATTAATTGAAAATGATCTGTCAAAACCATTTCACGTATGAGCCGCCGGCCATTGTTTCATTTAAAATTATGCTTTTACAAAAAAAATTAAATTAAAAATGTAAAGCAGTTTTGAAGTAATGTCTCACCTTTTGCACAACATTTGAATTAGCACAAATTTTTCAGGACTAAGACTGGCCAAATCCGTATAGCCATTTTAACGTTTTACCATACCTAACATAATACCAAGCTCCATTGAAAACTCATATTTGACTATAAAACATTGTTTAATTTTATTTTAGATTTTCTACCAAAATATAGATTTATTATTATTAAAATTATTAAAATTATATTTATTATTTTAAAATTATTAAAAGTCTAGAAATAAACAAATTATGGCATAATGGTAGTAAAATTTGAATTTATATAAATGAATGAATATTGAAAATATTAAAATTAAAGTTTGATAACTTTGGAATAATTTTAGAAATAAATTTTAAATATGAATTGGACATAAATAAAATTGGTAGAAGTCTAAAATATGATCTTGATTTATTAGGATTTGGCAGGGCTCTGTTATGATTTTGTAAAGCCGGTATAGAATTTTGTAATTGTAAAACTTGTTTAGGATTTGGTAAAATTATTTTTGTAGGATGGTGTATAATTAGTGTTTGATTTGGTATAATTATATTTGTCAGATTTGGTATAATTATTTGTGTAGGATGGTGTAGAATTTGTATTGAATTTGGTAAAAATTGTATTTGATTTATTAAAATTTGTTTAGGATTGGAAATTATTATTTGTGTAGGATTTGGTGTAGTTACTTGCGTAGTATTTGGTATAGTTACTTGTGAAAAATTTGATTAGTAGGATTAGAAGTGGAAGTGCGTGAATTGACTAAAATAGCAGTTGCGTCTCTGTCTTCGTCTGTGATTCATATGTTATAGGAGTTTCTAAAATATTTGCGAATGATAAAGTTTCGATTAGTTTTTTAACGTCAGTTTGTTCATATGTCATTTCCTGTTCTAAAACCGAAACTTCTTCATAGTCATTAAATTCGTGTATGTCAGTGTTACGCCATCTAGTCCCGCAACGCCTAAGCCATTAGCTACGAAACCTATCTAGGAGCTAGGAGCTTCCCCCACTCACAAGTTGCGTGGGACATGCACTTTTCAGACCTCGTCCACTTTCTTCTCGGATGTCTCAAGAACCACTGCTAAATCGCAGAACGTACATAGTCATATTATAACACTCAACTCAGATTATTACATTATAACATAAGTGAATAAATTGTTCTTAATAGTGAAAAGTCTTTTATTTATTAACGCTGAAGTATCCCAAAGTAAATTATTCGCATCTCCCAACACAAGGGCACAACAATTGGTGGCAAGCCTGTAGAAAAGACCGCATAAAAACTACTGGAAAAACAGCAGAATAAAAGGTACGATTAAAAATCCGATTGATGCACGAGCGCGCCAAACAAGGACGCTAGAGACCGCCATCTTGTAGAGGACACGGCGTCTGTTCAAGCCGAGACTCGTCACGGATTACAATATTCACAAACAGTATTGTATAATTTGATTAGAGTGCTACAACATTTTTTTAGAATATTTAAAGATTAATTTGATATTTTTAGTACATTTTTTAGAACAAAATTTTAGAACAAACTTTTAGAACTAACTCTTAGAATCAAACTCTTAGAATCAAACTCTTGAAATCAAACTCTTAGAATCAAACTCTTAGAATCAAAGTCTTAGAATCAAAGTCTTAGAATCAAACTTTTAGAATCCAAATTTTAGAATATGTACTTTCAGAAACAAATATCTCTATACGTTAATATCGATTATTCATACCTATGTACAAAATATTTTAAGTAATACTTTCTAAATTAATAGTGAATTGATGTCTCGCACGGATTTGGGACTAGCAAAGCAGCGTGTAATCAGCCGATCTCTTGAGTCAATTTTCGAACGACACCTGCGATGCGACACCGAAGGAACGCACAAAGGCTAGAATCGATACTCATGAATTTGATTGATGCAACAGTCAGTCGTGGGAATAACCCTGCTGGCACTAAATATTACAACGAAATTTTAAGAGATCAGGCACAATATATATTTCAGGAAGGTCTTCAACCTTCTCTAAAATTGATTGTTAAATGTAAAAATCTTGACACCTTAGAACAAGCCATTTCTGTTGCATTAGAGGAAGAATCACTTGCTAATTCGTTTAAATTTAGATCTTTTGCTCAACCCCGAACAAACATACCTGTCGACCCAAGTTACATTCCTAAGTTTAAGAGCAAACCATTTTTAGTCTGCAATTATTGCAGAAAGGTAAGGCACATAATGAAAGATTGCCGAAAAGGAATTTACAACAACCAGACAAAAAATAGTGTAAACCCTGCGTGTGTAGATAAGGAAACCGCAGTAGGAAATAAAATAAATCATATTGATCAAGAACCGGTACCATCTACAAATAAATCAGAACCTCATAGTACTCATAAGGCAGGTGAACTCAAACAGGCTCACTTATCCTATCTATTTAATAAACATAATCTTGCATATATAAATATAGAATTTCTAGATTACTCTCCAAATAGGACCAATTTATTAATAGATACTGGTGCTGAAATTAGCTTACTAGAACTTTCAAATTTAAATGATAATGTAGACATTAAGGACGATTTAACTGATAAGATTAGGATGACTGGTGTCTCAGGTAGCACTTTAGAAACAATAGGTAAGGCTAGTTTGAGAATAAGATTAGGTGATAAAATAGTTACACATGATTTCAACATTATTATTGATAAGATACCGATCAAAGGTTACGGTATTCTTGGTATAGATTTCCTAAGAATTTATGGGGGTAACATTAACTATAATGTTAATGTTACCCCCATAAATTCTTAGGAAATCTATACCAAGAATACCGTAACCTACGTAATCAACGTTAAATTTTAAAAACCTTCATACATTCCCTTTACTACATGCTCCGTCAGGAATTCAATTGAACCCTAGATCCGAAACGGTAGTAAGAGTAAAGACGAATGTCAATACTGAAGGAATTATAGAGAAACAAGAGATTAGTGAAGAAGTATTCGTGGCCTGTACTCTAGTTTCACCTTCTAATAACTCCTGTATAGAAAATATTATTAATTCTAATGAGACTGAAGTAAATATAGATACTCCCATACTATATATTGATGTTTTTCCAACAATTTTAGAACCAACTCACGAAATTTTTGTAGCTACTGAAGCCAATAACTTTAAATCCAACAGAATAGATAAATTTTATAATCTTTTAAATACTGACACATTAAACGATTTTGAATGCTACTACCTCAAACAAATTGTTCTAGACTATAATGACTTATTTTACATTGAGGGAGACACACTGCCATTTACATCAGCACCACATAATTACTCCAACAGACTCTCCAGCTATTAACATAAAACCTTATAAATTACCGGATTACCATAAGACTGAAATTAACAGACAAATCACAGAATTTCTAGACAATGACGTAATAGAACATAGCAACAGTCTATGGAACGCCCCGTTACTTCTTGTACCAAAAAAATCAGACACTGGCAACAAGTGGAGATTAGTAGTCGATTTCCGCGAATTAAATAAAGTAACTGTGGGTGGTTCATACCTTTACCGAATATAGTAGACATATTGGACCAGCTAGGCAATTGTAAGTACTTCTCAGCATTAGATCTTGCTTCTGGCTTCCACCAGATTGCAATGAATGACGACGACAAGATCAAGACTGCATTCTCGACTCAATCCGCATACTACCATCACAAGAGCATGCCTTACGCGACTTTTCAAAGTCTAATGAACTCGGTGCTCACGGGGCTACAAGGCCTCAAATGTTGCGTATATCTGGACGACAAAGTAGTTTACTCGACCACACTAGAGGATGATTACAAGAGAATTATAGAAATATCAGATAGATTAAGAAAAAGTAATTTAAGACTCCAACCTCAAAAGTACAATTTCTTCTGCAAAGAAGTTTACTATTTAGGACATATCATTACTCTATCATTATCCGGCATATAACCCGATCCTTCTAAGATTGATTCAGTAATTAACTTCCCAGTCCCTAAAAACCAGAAAGATGTAAAATCTTTTCTTGGTTTAGGGGGTACTATCGGAGTTTTATGCAAGATTTTTCAAGAATATCCAGACCCCTAAGCGAACTTCTAAAAAAGGATCACCCATCTCATTGGACGTCGTCACAACAAACCGCTTTTGAGTCCCTAAAATCTTTATTGACGAATTCCCCAATTTTACAGTACCCTAACATTGATCAAATCATTAATTTAACCACTGACTCGTCGGGCAGAGCAATATGGGCAGTTCTTTCGCAAGGAGAGGTAGGGAAAGACTTACTCATTGCGTACGCTAGTCGCATCTTAAACAAAGCGGAAATTAATTACTCCACAACTGAAAAGGAATTATTAGCCATAATCTGGGCTGTGCGCCATTTTCGCCCATATATCTACGGAGTCCAGTTCAACATTATCTCAAACCATAAGCCTTTAATATGGCTGATCAATTTTAAAGACCCGGGATCTAAATTAATGAGGTAGCGTATTAAGTTACAAGAATATGATCATAAGATTATCTATAAGAAAGGCACTGCCAACACCAACGCAGACGCTCTAAGTAGAATATTCCATATAACTGTCGAGGACAATTATCAAAATTTTAAGGTAGTTTTAAAAAAACAATTAATTATAAATGACAAAATTATAGAAACAAATAGCCCATTTTTGAATACTCCATAATATTAATGACTTAGCTTATATTTCTTCTGTAGATTTAAATCAAGATGACTATTCCGAGTAAAGACCAATGTTTAGATATATTTTTAAGAACAACCCTATCAATATTACTATTTATTTAGCTTTAGATTGTATGTCAAAGGAAGATAAATTACGCGTCCTAAAAGAATATTATTCTACCCCTGTTGGGGGTCCCCAGGGCTATAAAAGATCCTTAAAAAGAATAAACATAAAGTACAATTGGCCGAAGTTAAAAAGTGACCTCAGAAACTATATTAAGTCGTGCGAAATTTGCCAGCGGAATTCCCAATAATCATCACGGACACCCCGTCCAGATCTTTTGAAAAATGTGCATTGGATACTGTGGGACCGTTAACAGAAACCATCAACGGAAATAAGTATATTCTGACCTTTCAGGACTTATTGACTAAATTTAGTAGGGCTGTACCCTTACGGAACCAGTATGCCGAAACGGTTTGTGGAGGAAATTATCTGCCATTACGGTATACCATCTAAGATTCTAACCGACCAAGGGACAAATTTTCTAAACATGCTATTCAAAAACGTCTGTAAAATTTTGAAGGTTTTGAAAATACAAACTACTTCATACCACTCACAATCTAACGGCGCCCTCGAACGATCCTATAGAACTCTTATAGAGTATATTCGAAATTTTATGAGAGCTGACCAGACTGACTGGGTTGCTTGGCTTCCGTTTGCGATGTTTGCTTATAATACGACACCCCATTCTTCAACCGGTTTTAGTCCTTACCGACTCGTGTTCGGATATAATCCTGAGTTGCCTCATTCCATTTCCAATCCTCCATCAAATCAGTATAGTTTTGACAATTATGCTGATGAGATCTAATCCAAAATCCAATCTACTTTAGACACCGCCAAACAGAGTACTACCTTATAGCTAGTAAAGAAAATTCCAAACATTATTATGACAAAACAGCAAAAAAGATGGAATTTGCAATCGGTGATTTGATACTCCTAAGGAATGAAGTCGTACCCAAAGGTAAATCTAAAAAATTAGTAATGCCATGGAAAGACCCTTTTACCATAGTTTCCAAAGACTCAGTTGTGAATTACACTCTGCTGTGTGGTTCCTTAAGGTTCATGTCATTTGAAAACTAACTTGTCTTTGAAAAATATTAGTATTACTTTTATTATGTAAACATGACTATTTTTAAGAATTCTTCTGTTTAGTTTAAGAAAAATAACTTTGTTAATTAAGTACTTTTTGAAATGTAAACCGCTAATGACCAAAAATTTATGTACATATAGATCTTAACATTTTTATATTTAGATTATAAATTTTAGCCAGTTGTAGCACTATAATCTAATTAAGGGGGATGGTGTTACGCCATCTAATCCCTCAACGCCTAAGCCATTAGCTAGGAAATCTATCTAGGAGCTAGGATCTTTCATCATCCACGATTACACAAGTTGCGTGGGACATGCACTTTTCAGACCTCGTCCACTTTCTTCTCGGATGTCTCAAGAACCACCACTAAATTGTAGAAACACGTACATGGTTATATCTTATATATGATAACTTACGTATCATGATAAGATCTTATATATGTAGCGGGTTGCCAACACGCATCGCGGCTTGTCAACACGCATCACATGTTACTGGACAGATTGGCCCATATATTGACAGCATAGAAAAAAAACAAAAATAAATTCAAGTGTCAGATCGGACACGGCTTTTGTTCCTCCCTTGTCGATTTTACTAAAAATGTATCATTCTTGAAACCTTTCTTTTCTATTATAAATAAGAAAATACCAATCACATTTTATTAACGATAAATATGACAACACATAGTGTCGTGGATATTAATCATACTTAAAATAAACCAAATATAAATAATATTTTATGGAATTTATTATTACTACAATTTGGATAATATTGGTATTTAATATGGACCACACCTCCATATATGGACCACACCTCCATATTTTGGTGACCCCGAGAGTGAACAAGTAACACACATTTCGCAAGAAGGTAAGAAGATCAAGACATATTTTGAAGTAGAAAAAAAATAAATTGAAGTCTCAAGAATTACTAAGAAAAGAATTTTTAAAAATATAAATAAATATTATAAATGGCTCACAACTGCCGTAACTCGAAGAGCATACAATTGAGACTCCGACCACGCACTTCAAGATAAACAACAACACATGCTCAATAAATCACTTATTATCCTGGTAAATAAGTGATTTATTGAGCATGTGTTGTTGTTTATCTTGAAGTGCGTGGTCGGAGTCTCAATTGTATGCTCTTCGAGTTACGGCAGTTGTGAGCCATTTATAATAATTATTTATATTTTTAAAAATTCTTTTCTTAGTAATTCTTGAGACTTCAATTTATTTTTTTTCTACTTCAAAATATGTCTTGATCTTCTTACCTTCTTGCGAAATGTGTGTTACTTGTTCACTCTCGGGGTCACCAAAATATGGAGGTGTAGTAGTCCTCCATATTAATACCAATATTATCCAAATTGTAGTAATAATAAATTCCATAAAATATTATTTATATTTGGTTTATTTTATGTATGATTAATATCCACGACACTATGTGTTGTCATATTTATCGTTAATAAAATGTGATTGGTATTTTCTTATTTATAATAGAAAAAGAAAGGTTTTGAAAATTATACATTTTGGCAAGTTCGACTAGGAAGAAACAAAAACCAAATACGATCTGACACTTGAATTTCCTTTTGTTTTTCTCAGTGCTGTCACTATATGGGCCAATCTGTCCAGAGACATGTGATGCGTGTTGACAAGCCGCTATGCGTGTTGGCAACCCGCTACATCACTCCGCCCTAATGAAAAAGATTGTTTCGCATCTCTGACTGCCATTCTTGAACTTCCTTGTAAATTTCTTTTGGTTGAGATTGTGTGATAAATTTTATTTGTTTGTGGCCGTGGCCGTTTTGAATGCCGTGTTGGCTTGTTGAGTTTGTTGATTGCTTACGTGGCCCTTCGCTGGTGAGTTAGCGGTTGAGTAGATGTGGCCCTTTGCTGGTGAGTTAGCGGCTGAGTATATTTGACACTTCGCTGGTGAGTTAGCGGTTGAGTGTATGTGGCCCTTCGCTGGTGAGTTAGCGGTTGAGTAGATGTGGCCCTTCGCTGGTGAGTTAGCGGTTGATTGTATGTGGCCCTTCGCTGGTGAGTTAGCGGTTTAGTGTATGTGGCCCTTCGCTGGTGAGTTAGCGGTTGAGTAGATGTGGCCCTTCGCTGGTGAGTTAGCGGTTGATTGTATGTGGCCCTTCGCTGGTGAGTTAGCGGTTGAGTGTATGTGGCCCTTCGCTGGTGAGTTAGCGGTTGAGTGTATGTGGCCCTTCGCTGGTGAGTTAGCGGTTGATTATATATGGCGGTTGCCAAATTGGTTTGATGTTCCCTGTCTGTTGCCATGGTGCTTATAATCGACTTATTTACCAGGATAATATGTGATTTATTGAGCATGTGTTGTTGTTTATCTTGAAGTGCGTGGTCGGAGTCTCAATTGTATGCTCTTCGAGTTACGGCAGTTGTGAGCCATTTATAATAATTATTTATATTTTTAAAAATTCTTTTCTTAGTAGTTCTTGAGACTTCAATTTATTTTTTTTCTACTTCAAAATATGTCTATTAAAATATCTATCAAATCTAAAATATCTATCTATCAAAATATTTATTATTTTTGTTTTTTTTCTATGCTGTCAATATATGGGCCAATCTGTCCAGTAACACGCATCACTTGCACAATGGCTGATAAACTATTATATGGCCCAGATATAGATGACTCGGTTTAAGTAATTCAATAATTCGAATTTCTGTACGTAAATCCAATGTGAAACTTTAAACGCGTTTTTCTCAAAACTATGTTTTTTGAAACGGTGACCACTGTAACTCGAAAACCACTTAGTAAATTTTAATGAAATTCATACAGCTTTTAGAATACAAAATAAACTCGTGCCTGATCGAAGGATTTTTATTTTTTCAAAAATTTGAATTTTTTAAGACCAATTAACTGTTGATTTTTTACCCCAAAATCTAGATTTTTTCTTTCTGATGCTGCCATTATGTTAATTTTTGCAAAAAAAAGAAAACCTTCAATCCGGCCCGGGATTAACTATTCATAAAACTATTTTTTTAATTTTATTGGTTTTAGATGAATCTCCAAGGAGTTATGATGGTCACCGCCAAGACCGTTTTTCGAAACAGGGTCAACAAAAACAGCTATAACTTTGGGAATATTGATTTTTTTTTCTGAAATTTTTGTTACATCAAGTCAAAACATTGTATAATAATGCTGTATTAATATTTTTGTAAAAAAACATCGTTTAATAACAAAAAAAAATACTGAAAACATTCATTTTTTCGTGCCTGCAAGTACCCCTAACCCCTTAATTAAAGAGGGCCGTTATAGCGAAAGGCCGTATAAAGAGCGGCAGTATAGCGGGGCTTGGATGTATTTAAGTTCTTTAAGTGTACTGACAGAAAAAAATATGATTTGGATATTAACATTTCAAAACAGTTGATATTTTAAGTTTCTAAGAACACTTGCGACCCGTTCAATAATGTTTTATAAGTATAAATAAAATAACATACTACAATTAAATAGTATTCAATAATATTCATTCAAAATCCCCTATTAAAATTAATTGAAAATGATCTGTCAAAACCATTTCACGTATGAGCCGCCGGCCATTGTTTCATTTAAAATTATGCTTTTACAAAAAAAATTAAATTAAAAATGTAAAGCAGTTTTGAAGTAATGTCTCACCTTTTGCACAACATTTGAATTAGCACAAATTTTTCAGGACTAAGACTGGCCAAATCCGTATAGCCATTTTAACGTTTTACCATACCTAACATAATACCAAGCTCCATTGAAAACTCATATTTGACTATAAAACATTGTTTAATTTTATTTTAGATTTTCTACCAAAATATAGATTTATTATTATTAAAATTATTAAAATTATATTTATTATTTTAAAATTATTAAAAGTCTAGAAATAAACAAATTATGGCATAATGGTAGTAAAATTTGAATTTATATAAATGAATGAATATTGAAAATATTAAAATTAAAGTTTGATAACTTTGGAATAATTTTAGAAATAAATTTTAAATATGAATTGGACATAAATAAAATTGGTAGAAGTCTAAAATATGATCTTGATTTATTAGGATTTGGCAGGGCTCTGTTATGATTTTGTAAAGCCGGTATAGAATTTTGTAATTGTAAAACTTGTTTAGGATTTGGTAAAATTATTTTTGTAGGATGGTGTATAATTAGTGTTTGATTTGGTATAATTATATTTGTCAGATTTGGTATAATTATTTGTGTAGGATGGTGTAGAATTTGTATTGAATTTGGTAAAAATTGTATTTGATTTATTAAAATTTGTTTAGGATTGGAAATTATTATTTGTGTAGGATTTGGTGTAGTTACTTGCGTAGTATTTGGTATAGTTACTTGTGAAAAATTTGATTAGTAGGATTAGAAGTGGAAGTGCGTGAATTGACTAAAATAGCAGTTGCGTCTCTGTCTTCGTCTGTGATTCATATGTTATAGGAGTTTCTAAAATATTTGCGAATGATAAAGTTTCGATTAGTTTTTTAACGTCAGTTTGTTCATATGTCATTTCCTGTTCTAAAACCGAAACTTCTTCATAGTCATTAAATTCGTGTATGTCAGTGTTACGCCATCTAGTCCCGCAACGCCTAAGCCATTAGCTACGAAACCTATCTAGGAGCTAGGAGCTTCCCCCACTCACAAGTTGCGTGGGACATGCACTTTTCAGACCTCGTCCACTTTCTTCTCGGATGTCTCAAGAACCACTGCTAAATCGCAGAACGTACATAGTCATATTATAACACTCAACTCAGATTATTACATTATAACATAAGTGAATAAATTGTTCTTAATAGTGAAAAGTCTTTTATTTATTAACGCTGAAGTATCCCAAAGTAAATTATTCCCATCTCCCAACACAAGGGCACAACAATTGGTGGCAAGCCTGTAGAAAAGACCGCATAAAAACTACTGGAAAAACAGCAGAATAAAAGGTACGATTAAAAATCCGATTGATGCACGAGCGCGCCAAACAAGGACGCTAGAGACCGCCATCTTGTAGAGGACACGGCGTCTGTTCAAGCCGAGACTCGTCACGGATTACAATATTCACAAACAGTATTGTATAATTTGATTAGAGTGCTACAACATTTTTTTAGAATATTTAAAGATTAATTTGATATTTTTAGTACATTTTTTAGAACAAAATTTTAGAACAAACTTTTAGAACTAACTCTTAGAATCAAACTCTTAGAATCAAACTCTTGAAATCAAACTCTTAGAATCAAACTCTTAGAATCAAAGTCTTAGAATCAAAGTCTTAGAATCAAACTTTTAGAATCCAAATTTTAGAATATGTACTTTCAGAAACAAATATCTCTATACGTTAATATCGATTATTCATACCTATGTACAAAATATTTTAAGTAATACTTTCTAAATTAATAGTGAATTGATGTCTCGCACGGATTTGGGACTAGCAAAGCAGCGTGTAATCAGCCGATCTCTTGAGTCAATTTTCGAACGACACCTGCGATGCGACACCGAAGGAACGCACAAAGGCTAGAATCGATACTCATGAATTTGATTGATGCAACAGTCAGTCGTGGGAATAACCCTGCTGGCACTAAATATTACAACGAAATTTTAAGAGATCAGGCACAATATATATTTCAGGAAGGTCTTCAACCTTCTCTAAAATTGATTGTTAAATGTAAAAATCTTGACACCTTAGAACAAGCCATTTCTGTTGCATTAGAGGAAGAATCACTTGCTAATTCGTTTAAATTTAGATCTTTTGCTCAACCCCGAACAAACATACCTGTCGACCCAAGTTACATTCCTAAGTTTAAGAGCAAACCATTTTTAGTCTGCAATTATTGCAGAAAGGTAAGGCACATAATGAAAGATTGCCGAAAAGGAATTTACAACAACCAGACAAAAAATAGTGTAAACCCTGCGTGTGTAGATAAGGAAACCGCAGTAGGAAATAAAATAAATCATATTGATCAAGAACCGGTACCATCTACAAATAAATCAGAACCTCATAGTACTCATAAGGCAGGTGAACTCAAACAGGCTCACTTATCCTATCTATTTAATAAACATAATCTTGCATATATAAATATAGAATTTCTAGATTACTCTCCAAATAGGACCAATTTATTAATAGATACTGGTGCTGAAATTAGCTTACTAGAACTTTCAAATTTAAATGATAATGTAGACATTAAGGACGATTTAACTGATAAGATTAGGATGACTGGTGTCTCAGGTAGCACTTTAGAAACAATAGGTAAGGCTAGTTTGAGAATAAGATTAGGTGATAAAATAGTTACACATGATTTCAACATTATTATTGATAAGATACCGATCAAAGGTTACGGTATTCTTGGTATAGATTTCCTAAGAATTTATGGGGGTAACATTAACTATAATGTTAATGTTACCCCCATAAATTCTTAGGAAATCTATACCAAGAATACCGTAACCTACGTAATCAACGTTAAATTTTAAAAACCTTCATACATTCCCTTTACTACATGCTCCGTCAGGAATTCAATTGAACCCTAGATCCGAAACGGTAGTAAGAGTAAAGACGAATGTCAATACTGAAGGAATTATAGAGAAACAAGAGATTAGTGAAGAAGTATTCGTGGCCTGTACTCTAGTTTCACCTTCTAATAACTCCTGTATAGAAAATATTATTAATTCTAATGAGACTGAAGTAAATATAGATACTCCCATACTATATATTGATGTTTTTTCCAACAATTTTAGAACCAACTCACGAAATTTTTGTAGCTACTGAAGCCAATAACTTTAAATCCAACAGAATAGATAAATTTTATAATCTTTTAAATACTGACACATTAAACGATTTTGAATGCTACTACCTCAAACAAATTGTTCTAGACTATAATGACTTATTTTACATTGAGGGAGACACACTGCCATTTACATCAGCACCACATAATTACTCCAACAGACTCTCCAGCTATTAACATAAAACCTTATAAATTACCGGATTACCATAAGACTGAAATTAACAGACAAATCACAGAATTTCTAGACAATGACGTAATAGAACATAGCAACAGTCTATGGAACGCCCCGTTACTTCTTGTACCAAAAAAATCAGACACTGGCAACAAGTGGAGATTAGTAGTCGATTTCCGCGAATTAAATAAAGTAACTGTGGGTGGTTCATACCTTTACCGAATATAGTAGACATATTGGACCAGCTAGGCAATTGTAAGTACTTCTCAGCATTAGATCTTGCTTCTGGCTTCCACCAGATTGCAATGAATGACGACGACAAGATCAAGACTGCATTCTCGACTCAATCCGCATACTACCATCACAAGAGCATGCCTTACGCGACTTTTCAAAGTCTAATGAACTCGGTGCTCACGGGGCTACAAGGCCTCAAATGTTGCGTATATCTGGACGACAAAGTAGTTTACTCGACCACACTAGAGGATGATTACAAGAGAATTATAGAAATATCAGATAGATTAAGAAAAGTAATTTAAGACTCCAACCTCAAAAGTACAATTTCTTCTGCAAAGAAGTTTACTTTTTAGGACATATCATTACTCTATCATTATCCGGCATATAACCCGATCCTTCTAAGATTGATTCAGTAATTAACTTCCCAGTCCCTAAAAACCAGAAAGATGTAAAATCTTTTCTTGGTTTAGGGGGTACTATCGGAGTTTTATGCAAGATTTTTCAAGAATATCCAGACCCCTAAGCGAACTTCTAAAAAAGGATCACCCATCTCATTGGACGTCGTCACAACAAACCGCTTTTGAGTCCCTAAAATCTTTATTGACGAATTCCCCAATTCTACAGTACCCTAACATTGATCAAATCATTAATTTAACCACTGACTCGTCGGGCAGAGCAATATGGGCAGTTCTTTCGCAAGGAGAGGTAGGGAAAGACTTACTCATTGCGTACGCTAGTCGCATCTTAAACAAAGCGGAAATTAATTACTCCACAACTGAAAAGGAATTATTAGCCATAATCTGGGCTGTGCGCCATTTTCGCCCATATATCTACGGAGTCCAGTTCAACATTATCTCAAACCATAAGCCTTTAATATGGCTGATCAATTTTAAAGACCCGGGATCTAAATTAATGAGGTAGCGTATTAAGTTACAAGAATATGATCATAAGATTATCTATAAGAAAGGCACTGCCAACACCAACGCAGACGCTCTAAGTAGAATATTCCATATAACTGTCGAGGACAATTATCAAAATTTTAAGGTAGTTTTAAAAAAACAATTAATTATAAATGACAAAATTATAGAAACAAATAGCCCATTTTTGAATACTCCATAATATTAATGACTTAGCTTATATTTCTTCTGTAGATTTAAATCAAGATGACTATTCCGAGTAAAGACCAATGTTT
The DNA here is from genome assembly GCF_003426905.1 of Ctenocephalides felis. Lineage (NCBI taxonomy): Eukaryota > Metazoa > Arthropoda > Insecta > Siphonaptera > Pulicidae > Ctenocephalides > Ctenocephalides felis. Next base: position 16,830 of record NW_020537119.1, on the reverse strand, counting down.
AGATATATTTTTAAGAACAACCCTATCAATATTACTATTTATTTAGCTTTAGATTGTATGTCAAAGGAAGATAAATTACGCGTCCTAAAAGAATATTATTCTACCCCTGTTGGGGGTCCCCAGGGCTATAAAAGATCCTTAAAAAGAATAAACATAAAGTACAATTGGCCGAAGTTAAAAAGTGACCTCAGAAACTATATTAAGTCGTGCGAAATTTGCCAGCGGAATTCCCAATAATCATCACGGACACCCCGTCCAGATCTTTTGAAAAATGTGCATTGGATACTGTGGGACCGTTAACAGAAACCATCAACGGAAATAAGTATATTCTGACCTTTCAGGACTTATTGACTAAATTTAGTAGGGCTGTACCCTTACGGAACCAGTATGCCGAAACGGTTTGTGGAGGAAATTATCTGCCATTACGGTATACCATCTAAGATTCTAACCGACCAAGGGACAAATTTTCTAAACATGCTATTCAAAAACGTCTGTAAAATTTTGAAGGTTTTGAAAATACAAACTACTTCATACCACTCACAATCTAACGGCGCCCTCGAACGATCCTATAGAACTCTTATAGAGTATATTCGAAATTTTATGAGAGCTGACCAGACTGACTGGGTTGCTTGGCTTCCGTTTGCGATGTTTGCTTATAATACGACACCCCATTCTTCAACCGGTTTTAGTCCTTACCGACTCGTGTTCGGATATAATCCTGAGTTGCCTCATTCCATTTCCAATCCTCCATCAAATCAGTATAGTTTTGACAATTATGCTGATGAGATCTAATCCAAAATCCAATCTACTTTAGACACCGCCAAACAGAGTACTACCTTATAGCTAGTAAAGAAGCATTCCAAACATTATTATGACAAAACAGCAAAAAAGATGGAATTTGCAATCGGTGATTTGATACTCCTAAGGAATGAAGTCGTACCCAAAGGTAAATCTAAAAATTAGTAATGCCATGGAAAGACCCTTTTACCATAGTTTCCAAAGACTCAGTTGTGAATTACACTCTGCTGTGTGGTTCCTTAAGGTTCATGTCATTTGAAAACTAACTTGTCTTTGAAAAATATTAGTATTACTTTTATTATGTAAACATGACTATTTTTAAGAATTCTTCTGTTTAGTTTAAGAAAAATAACTTTGTTAATTAAGTACTTTTTGAAATGTAAACCGCTAATGACCAAAAATTTATGTACATATAGATCTTAACATTTTTATATTTAGATTATAAATTTTAGCCAGTTGTAGCACTATAATCTAATTAAGGGGGATGGTGTTACGCCATCTAATCCCTCAACGCCTAAGCCATTAGCTAGGAAATCTATCTAGGAGCTAGGATCTTTCATCATCCACGATTACACAAGTTGCGTGGGACATGCACTTTTCAGACCTCGTCCACTTTCTTCTCGGATGTCTCAAGAACCACCACTAAATTGTAGAAACACGTACATGGTTATATTATAACACTCAACTCAGATTATTACATTATAAATAAGTGAATAAATTGTTCTCAATAGTGAAAAGTCTTTTATTTATTAACGCTGAAGTATCCCAAAGTAAATTATTGCATTTCCCAACACGAGGGCACAACATCAGCATATGTTGGGATAATAGGTTGAGGTTCTGGAAAGGGAGTCAATAAATGTTATATTTATTAACTACCCATCTACTTATCACCCAATCTTGAAAGTACTCTGTGAGCTCTGGGAATGTGTCAAACTTTCTGTGCTGAACATGCCAAATATTGCGACTCTCTAGTTTTATATAAATTAAATATCTTAATAATTTAGGATGTTCATCAGGATGTAAAATACTAAAAGCATAGTGACTACTATTAACAAAATCGATAAATTCGAAAAACGCCATCGGTCTTTAAAGGGACTATACTTTTACCAGCACACAAAACTCGTGTCATGATAAGATCTTATATATGTAGCGGGTTGCCAACACGCATCGCGGCTTGTCAACACGCATCACATGTTACTGGACAGATTGGCCCATATATTGACAGCATAGAAAAAAAACAAAAATAAATTCAAGTGTCAGATCGGACACGGCTTTTGTTCCTCCCTTGTCGATTTTACTAAAAATGTATCATTCTTGAAACCTTTCTTTTCTATTATAAATAAGAAAATACCAATCACATTTTATTAACGATAAATATGACAACACATAGTGTCGTGGATATTAATCATACTTAAAATAAACCAAATATAAATAATATTTTATGGAATTTATTATTACTACAATTTGGATAATATTGGTATTTAATATGGACCACACCTCCATATATGGACCACACCTCCATATTTTGGTGACCCCGAGAGTGAACAAGTAACACACATTTCGCAAGAAGGTAAGAAGATCAAGACATATTTGAAGTAGAAAAAAATAAATTGAAGTCTCAAGAATTACTAAGAAAAGAATTTTTAAAAATATAAATAAATATTATAAATGGCTCACAACTGCCGTAACTCGAAGAGCATACAATTGAGACTCCGACCACGCACTTCAAGATAAACAACAACACATGCTCAATAAATCACTTATTATCCTGGTAAATAAGTGATTTATTGAGCATGTGTTGTTGTTTATCTTGAAGTGCGTGGTCGGAGTCTCAATTGTATGCTCTTCGAGTTACGGCAGTTGTGAGCCATTTATAATAATTATTTATATTTTAAAATTCTTTTCTTAGTAATTCTTGAGACTTCAATTTATTTTTTTTCTACTTCAAAATATGTCTTGATCTTCTTACCTTCTTGCGAAATGTGTGTTACTTGTTCACTCTCGGGGTCACCAAAATATGGAGGTGTAGTAGTCCTCCATATTAATACCAATATTATCCAAATTGTAGTAATAATAAATTCCATAAAATATTATTTATATTTGGTTTATTTTATGTATGATTAATATCCACGACACTATGTGTGTCATATTTATCGTTAATAAAATGTGATTGGTATTTTCTTATTTATAATAGAAAAAGAAAGGTTTTGAAAATTATACATTTTGGCAAGTTCGACTAGGAAGAAACAAAAACCAAATACGATCTGACACTTGAATTTCCTTTTGTTTTTCTCAGTGCTGTCACTATATGGGCCAATCTGTCCAGAGACATGTGATGCGTGTTGACAAGCCGCTATGCGTGTTGGCAACCCGCTACATCACTCCGCCCTAATGAAAAAGATTGTTTCGCATCTCTGACTGCCATTCTTGAACTTCCTTGTAAATTTCTTTTGGTTGAGATTGTGTGATAAATTTTATTTGTTTGTGGCCGTGGCCGTTTTGAATGCCGTGTTGGCTTGTTGAGTTTGTTGATTGCTTACGTGGCCCTTCGCTGGTGAGTTAGCGGTTGAGTAGATGTGGCCCTTTGCTGGTGAGTTAGCGGCTGAGTATATTTGACACTTCGCTGGTGAGTTAGCGGTTGAGTGTATGTGGCCCTTCGCTGGTGAGTTAGCGGTTGAGTAGATGTGGCCCTTCGCTGGTGAGTTAGCGGTTGATTGTATGTGGCCCTTCGCTGGTGAGTTAGCGGTTGAGTGTATGTGGCCCTTCGCTGGTGAGTTAGCGGTTGAGTAGATGTGGCCCTTCGCTGGTGAGTTAGCGGTTGATTGTATGTGGCCCTTCGCTGGTGAGTTAGCGGTTGAGTGTATGTGGCCCTTCGCTGGTGAGTTAGCGGTTGAGTGTATGTGGCCCTTCGCTGGTGAGTTAGCGGTTGATTATATATGGCGGTTGCCAAATTGGTTTGATGTTCCCTGTCTGTTGCCATGGTGCTTATAATCGACTTATTTACCAGGATAATATGTGATTTATTGAGCATGTGTTGTTGTTTATCTTGAAGTGCGTGGTCGGAGTCTCAATTGTATGCTCTTCGAGTTACGGCAGTTGTGAGCCATTTATAATAATTATTTATATTTTTAAAAATTCTTTTCTTAGTAATTCTTGAGACTTCAATTTATTTTTTTTCTACTTCAAAATATGTCTATTAAAATATCTATCAAATTGTTACAAAGATATTATAGAATCATCAGGATACAAAATAATAAATAATATAGATAGCCAATACGCCACAAGAGAGACTCAAAACACTAAATCAATAATTGATCATGTTATATCAAATTATAAAAAGAAGATTAATATAGAAATAGAAGACACAGAAATATCTGATCACAAAATGATAACAGTATTTATACAAAATACGCCGAGAATCAAACCAAAAATGCATAAAATAATTAGATATAGCATAGATTTAGAAGGATTAGAAAAGACAATAACTTGTAAGTTAGACTCTAAAATAGTGGACCAATTAGAGGATTTAATAAAAATTATACAAGATGCAGCAAAAGAAAATAAAATCAAAGAAACAATAAGAGCCAGAGAAGATACCTGGATAACAGAAGAAATTATTAACTTAATGAAATACAGAAACAAATTCTACAATAATTTAAAGAAATGCAATATAAATGAAGTAAGCAAACATAATGCCATAAAAATGAAATATAATAATATAAAAAAAGATATAAAAAATATGATCTACAAAGCAAAAAGACAATACTATTCAGAAGAAACAAAAAAATGTGAAAGTGACTCTCGAAAAATATGGGAACTAATAAATAAAACATTAGGAGGAGGAAAAAATAAAAACGAATATAAAGAAAATATTGAAAAAATACAGCATAAAGATAAAAATATATTTCTTACAGAAAAGGAAGACATTGCGGAGTATCTCAACAAACATTTTGCTGAAATAGGTATGAAACTACAAAAGAAAATGGATCATTGCAACTATAAACCATCAATACACAGACCTAAAAACAAAATCCAAATTTTTGAATTAACAGATGAGAAAGAAATAAAAAAAAATTGTTGAAATTCTGAAAAATAACGCTGCACCTGGCGAAGACAAGATAACAGCAAGAATCACTAAAAAAATAATAAATATAATAGCTCCACTACTTGCTGTTTTAATGAATAGATACATAGAATGTGGTGTATTTCCATCGTGTCTTAAAATGGCTACAATAAAACCAATTTTCAAAACAGGAAACAAAACAGATCCAAATAACTACAGACCTATAACAATAACAAACACATTCTCCAAGATATATGAAAAAGTAATAAAAAAAAGATTACTTGATTTTCTCATTCAAAAAATTGACAAAAATCAATATGGTTTCCTCCCTTCATCAAATACACAAGGTGCCCTAATAGATTTGACTAATACCATCAGTCAGCACCTTGAGGAAAATATGCACTCAGTTGCAATTTTTATTGATTTACAAAAAGCATTCGATACAGTAGATCATGGCATATTACTTAATAAACTAATAGATTTAGGTGTAGAGGGTTTGTCTTACAGCATTATCAAAGATTTCCTCATGAAAAGAGTGGTAAGGACGAAGGTGGGAAATTTCACAAGTGGAGGATGTAACATAACCTGTGGAGTTCCACAAGGTTCTGTATTAGGACCTTTATTGTATCTATTATACACCAATAACCTTAAAGACGCAAAATTAAAGGGAAGATACATATTATATGCAGACGATACAGCGATAGTATATGCGGATAAGGATAAAAAAAGACTCGAAGATATTATAAACACGGACATGAAAATATACACCGAGTGGCTAACTGAAAATAAACTAACAATTAACATAGATAAAACAAAATACATATATTTCAAACATAGAAAAAATACTGAGAACACTAAACTAAAAATTGAAGTAAATAATAGAGCAATAGAGGAAGTGGAAAGCATAAAATACTTAGGACTGATAATAAATGAAAAACTGACATGGACAGACCATATAAACAAAATAAAAAGAAAGATAGGAACATTAACAGGGGCATTGAAAAGGATCCACTCTTTCGGCAAAAAAAATAAAATACTAATTCTTAAAACGCAAATAATGCCTATAATTTTATATGGCATAACAACATGGAGCCAAACAACTAAAGCAAACCTAAATGACATACAGAGAATAATGAATAAAGCCATAAAAATAGCATATAATTTACCACATCTAACACCCACCAAATACTTGCAGAGAGAAACAAATAATCATTCACTAAATAACATAATTAAAATAGAGAAATGCAAACTAATACACAAAATGAAATTTAACCGAATTAAAACAAGTGCAACAATAGACACAAATCAAGATATACATGAACACTACACGAGACAACACAACAATTTTCACATTGAACGCAATAGAAAAAAGAATTTGAGAGAAAATGTCATATGGAGTGCTACCAAAATATATAACGAATTGCCAGACTATATTAAGATGACCAATGATAATGATAATTTTAAAAGAAAAATAAAGAAGTACTATATGGAAATTGAAGAAAAAGAAGACTGAAGAGTTATATATAGATATTATATTAATGAAATAGGTATTATAGTCAAATGAAATGTAAATATTATATGAAAACTGTTTTTCATAATCTCTCATACCAGGCACCTCTGTCTGACTGAGATATGAAAATAATGTATATATGTAAATAAAAATAAATAAAATAAGAGATTTTAAAACTTGCGCTGACAAAAAAAAAAAAAAAAAAAAAAAAAAAAAAAAAAAAAAAAAAAAAAATCTAAAATATCTATCTATCAAAATATTTATTATTTTTGTTTTTTTTCTATGCTGTCAATATATGGGCCAATCTGTCCAGTAACACGCATCACATGTTACTGGACAGATTGGCCCATATATTGACAGCATAGAAAAAAAACAAAAATAAATTCAAGTGTCAGATCGGACACGGCTTTTGTTTCTCCCTTGTTGATTTTACTAAAATGTATAATTCTTGAAACCTTTCTTTTTCTATTATAAATAAGAAAATACCAATCACATTTTATTAACGATAAATATGACAACACATAGTGTCGTGGATATTAATCATACATAAAATAAACCAAATATAAATAATATTTTATGGAATTTATTATTACAAAAATTTGGATAAATAATATTGGTATTAATATGGAGGACTACTACACCTTCATATATATATATACCCACTAAACCAGTTACGTACTATTACGTAATTTTAGTGTAAGAAATATGTAATCTACATTACATAATTAGATATTACGAAAGAATTACATAAATATTAATTTTCCTGCAAAAAATATTACGAAAGGAAAATGAAGATTTTATTTCATATATCTTACATACACAACTTTTTTTGATATTTTTTTTTAAATCAAAAATATATTAATTTTTGTGGGTTAAGTTTGAATCAGATTTAATTTTTTTTTGCAAAAGTAGAAAATAACGGAATTACTCAAAAAAAAAAAATCTTTAGCTAAAATTGAATGCACAATCATAATTAAAATCGTAAATATATTTAATATATATATATATATATATATATATATATATATATATTAAATTTTTAAAGTAATTAAACAAGATATACACGATTGCATATATAACATTGATCCTAAAAAAAATTGACAATATTTCAAAACAATCAATGAAAGCACAAAATAAATAATGAATTTTTGCACTAATTTTATTTCTGTACATAAAATAAAACAATCATTTATAATCTAAGCATGAATTAATGGCATAACAACAAAAGTATCAGATTTAAAATAAGGCAATAATAAATATTTATTGAAAATTTGACTTATGTCCACCTCAATCTTCTCAAACTTTTTGGTACAAATAATTTTAATACATAGCATTTTTGAATTTATGGGTCTTGTAAATAGTGGTGTATCTGTACAGAAACAATTTATCTGCAAATGAATTGTGATGGCATGGCTCTATCGAAAAGTTCTGCTAGTTGTTTTTGGCCAATTTTGCTTATGATAGATGATGAAAAGGCAGATCCTTTTGTTGTGGGTGTTCATCACGGATTAGGTAAACCAAGATGGAAACATTTATCTTTCCAAATTTGTTTGTGAGATGAAAAGCATTTTGGAAAATTAAATAATATTTGAAAATTCAAAATATACCGTTAAGTTGACTAAAATTGTCTAAGATAGTCCTGCGCGATCTTTTATCACCACGGTTATTTTAGCTGTTCCAAGTGCATCCAGGAAGGGGATTTTTATGACCATGTTATTTTAACTGAGACAGATCCTCCTCTAAGAACTAACGAGACTTTCAAAACTATACTATATGGTATCAGATGTTGCTCTTGATTACATGCATATAGTTTGTTTAGGAGCAATGAAGCGTCTTCTTTCATTATGGATAGACGGTTGGAGGGATGTCAGAATTATTGAGAGTTATATAAAACCCATAGATGAACATATAGAAAAAATAGTACCATGTATACCTCCTGAGTTTTCCAGCCCGCGTAGCTTAACCGAGTACAAACGTCGGAAAGCTACAGAATTTCTTCAATTTTTATTGTATACTGGCATGATTATTTTACAACCATTTTTAAATGACGCCATATACAACAACTTTATTAGTTTGAGCTTGGGGATGAGAATTTTGTGTACAAATGACGTTTGTTTATTGTATAACGGCATGACAAACAAACTTCTACTTGAATTTGTGAAAGATTTTCCACATATATATGGGGAAAATAAACTCTCATTCAATATCCATGCTATTCTTCATTTAGCTAATGAGGTAAAAGACATTTGGGTGCATTCTAAATGGTTTTAGCTGCTTTCCATTAGAAAATTATTTGAAGACTATACGCGGAATGATAAAAAATTCGAGGAAACCTCTTCAGCAGCTAGTAAATAGACTACACGAAGATAAAGGCCTAAGGAGACCACAAAAACAAGATACTTATCCAGCACTACTATTCAACAGTAATAATGAAATTATAAAAGTGAATTTAGAACACTTCATAATTTCAAACGATTTACCAAATAATTGCGGCCTTACATATACTAATAAAATTCTTATAATAAAAGATATTATATGTAAAAAGATAATTTTTGTTTGCCATCAAATGCTCGAATGTACACCACTATTTACAAGACCCATCTTTTGCTGAAGCTTTTCATAGCATCAAGAACTCCGATTTGAACTCCAAGATGTACATAGGAACCTCCATTTATTTCCTCAATCTCGTATTAAGGATTCCTTGGTGTTCTCATTAAGGTCCTTATATCAGCAGATAGCACCGAGTCTAGATCATTAAATTGACGGAAAATTTTTAATAACTTGTTCATGCTATTGACATTTATTCGTTCTTCGCTTACCCATTTTCGTAGCAAAGCTTGCAGATCTGGCGATTCGTCAATGGCGATGAATCGCTCTGCAATTTCTATTCTTGTTAACGTGTAACCAAACATCCGATATTTAATTGAGAAACTGAACTTACTTCGACTACGTCTTCGATAGTACCTCTTGTACTACTAGTTGATGAAGAGTTCTGAACGCTTCCATTCAAAAACTTTTGAAAATATCAACTTTTTGCTTTAAAATTTGTTGGACTTTTCTCTTAGATGAATCAGTGAAATTTTTACGTTTATCCATTTTATATATTCTCGGATTAAAAACAATTACGCTTGTGCCACTAAAGAAATAATGCGAGGCATGAAAATAAGTCATAACCTGTCATAAACTATATGAAAAATAAAACAAGTGTGAAGTGTTCTTCATGCGGAACAGAGTTATTTTGTAAAGTTGGTGATAGTGACGAACTTCATGTGTAAGTATTCATTAGCAGAAAATGGAGAAAGTGTTTGTGTCCGACGAAAATGATCATTTCTATTTGGGAGTTCATTTGCTATTCGCCACTAGAGAAAAAAACAGAAAAATGGAAACACCTAAATCGTGAGTATAATTATAATATATATTTAATATATATTACATGATGGAGGTAATGTCATTGTTCGACCATTTTGTAAGCATGTGTTTTAATGATACAAGCATTCAATTTCTTTTAGCTATAATACAAATATAATATTTTAGTTATAATATAATTATAATAGAATGTTTTTTTTTAGTTCATGCCCTTTTGCTGTTGTTGATTTTGAGGGGAAACTCAATAGATCGGAGGTCTCAGCCAATTGGCTGATAAAAGAGAACGGCAAATTGTTAAGTGTTGGTCCCCCGAAGGATTCAAAACACTTTTCAGCGTATATGTTGGGCCACTTTTTACCAAAGAGAAAATGGGAGGCGGTGAAATATTTTCGTAAGTTGCTTTTTTTTAGGACATAGGTTGTAGTGTTCATATACTATCTGTTTATGTGATATTTATTTGCTTTGAATTCTTAGCTTCGTATGAAAAGGCTAAAAGAGCGGCAGCGGATAGCAAAGCTTCGCAAAGCGATGAGCCGCGAGGAAGGGGTCACCGTAAGAGGACCAAAAAAGTATTTGAAGATGAAGAGGAAGAGGAAAATTATTGTAAGTAGTTACTTTTATAAAATTCTTTGTATCTTATTTATTTGACTAATGCTTTTGCAGCTGATGAATTCAATTTAATTTTAAATTCCGGGCAGATGGCAAGGAAGAAGCAGGCCATAAATAAACAACGGAGTACTGTTGATCAAGAGAAACCTCTGCCTGTAGATGTCTCGATGGATACTTCGTAAGGGAAAATAAAATTTACAATGATTTCTTTTAACTGAGATAAAGGCGCTACCTCGCAGTAGTGTCCAGCAGGAGGAAGACAGCATCTGTGAACAGTTATTTCCTCTAAAAACTACACAAAAAATTTTCAATTTAATTTTGCAATACTATATTTTCATCTAAAGTATCTTACTCGCATCGGAGGGAGCAAGCAGACTTTAGTAAATTTTTTTTATAAAAATTTATTCACTAAGGACTTGGTTGCGCAGTGCTCTTGGTGTGGCAGACGGGATAATTTCCCACTGCAAGGTCTATTTTTAATTAAGACTATGAAAGATAATTTTTGCAGTAAATTAAAATATATTTATTTATTTATTTATTTATACAGTACAATTGTACAATTGTAGATATCAATGGTACATAACTTAAATTAATAGATAACATACTATATTAAATGAAATATAATTTACAAAAAAACAAATGTTTACTTGAAATCTTATTCTAATTTTCACAGAATAGTTTACTGGAAATTATAATTTAAATACTCATCAATAGAATAAAAAACTTGCTCTTTAAAAAATGTATTGAGTAGTTTATAAAATTTCCTATTTTCAACTTCTCTAATACCTAGTGGCAGCTTATTGTAAAGCATTATGCCCAGACCATCTAAGGTATTAAATGTAGAGGCAAATTTCAATGTGGGACCTTTTACAAGTTTATGTCTTGTGTCATAATAAATACATTTGCGATTTGGGCTTAAATTAAACAGGTTACCATTATTTTTTATAAAGCAGAGGGTGATTAGGAGAAAAATGCATGGAACAGGTAGAATCTTGTGCTCATGGAAAAAAGGTCGACAAGATGTAGTGGACGAAAGGGAAAACATAACTCTGATTGCTTTTTTCTGTAATTGAAAAACTGATGTTAGTAACGGTGAAAACCCCCAAAATTGAATGCCGTAAATTACATTAGAATAAAAATATGAGTAATAAATAGTGCAAAGGCTCTCCTTGCTTACTTTCATTTTTAAATTACGAAGCATAAAGCAGGTTTTTGATAATTTAGGATTCAGAGTGTTAATAATGTGATGATCCCATTTCATATTGTTACTAATATTTATACCAAGAAATTTTGTATTATTCAAAAACTCATAAGTGTTATTATCAAAGATGTACGGGGAAATATCTCGACAAATTATTATTATTATTAAAAGAAATTAATTTTGTTTTGTTATCATTCAATACAAGATTATTATTTTGAAACCAATTGGAAACTGAGAGCATGACATTATTGAGTTTTTTTAATAGTTGTTCGTGAGTTTTTGCTTTAATGACTAAACATGTATCATCTGCAAATAAGATGAAGTCACACAGATTAGTACACTGGGGCAGGTCATTTATATAAATAAGGAAAAGAAGTGGTCCTAGCACAGACCCTTGTGGAACCCCCATCTTTAAATCCATATTGTTAGAAACAAATGTTACCCCGTTTCGATTTAAATAAACACATTGTGATCTGTCATTAAGATACGACTTGACCAAGCAATGTGCCTTTCCCCTGATACCATATCGTTCTAATTTATTAAGCAAAATTTCGTGAGAAATGCAGTCAAAGGCCTTGGACAAGTCACAAAATACCGCCACACAATAACTGTTATTTTCAAAGGATTCAATAATACCGCGTGTGAGGTCAAAAAGAGCATGGGACGTTGAATGTCCTTTGCGAAACCCATGTTGATTTTGGTAGAATATATTGTGCTTATTGAAAAAATATAAAAATCTTTTAAACAAAATTTTTTCGAAAACTTTGTTAAGTGAGTTAAGTAGGGAAATGGGTCTGTAGTTATTTATTAAATCACGTTTACCTTTTTTAAAAAGGGGGCGAATTTTTGATATCTTAAGGTGCTGTGGGTAGACCCCATCACAAATTAATTTATTAATACATAATAAGAATGGCTCAGCAAAATTTGAATGAAATTCTTCCAATATAAAACTGGGAATTTCATCAGGGCCTGAGCTAAAATTACTTTTAAGGCTAAGAAATGCTTCTGAAATTTCATCTAGAGTTACCGGAAAAAGATAAATAGTGTCAGACGATCCTGCAAAAATTAGAGAAGGTACGTAAGTCAGAAGTATGTATTAACCGTGACTAATAACTTCTTTCTTTTAGCTGCAGCCCAACAGGTTTTTCGTTGGCATTTTTCAGATTTGCGAAGCAGCGCTATAGAAGTCATATCACTGTTAACAACCCATGAATATATTATGTTACTAATTTTGATTGTTTGCCATTAAAAAAAACACACACACAAAAAATTGGTTTTGGTCTTACTTTCAGGTCTTACATATATATATATATATATATATATATATTATATAATATATATATATATATATATAGTCTAATAAATATATATACAACGTGTACTGTAATGAATCCTTCAGCCTTGTATGATTCTGAATTGATGTTACTATGTATTACAAGTCATGTTATATTACAAAGTTTTTTTAATATCCTATTACTAATATATTATAATTATCATACAAATATTATATAGATAATAATATATATATATATACCGTCAACTGTAGACGTTTGTACTGTACCCACATTACGTTTTTTTATATCCTATACTAATATTGATACCGTTCAGTTAAAAATAATCATTATTGGTTTCGAATTACTATTCAACCATATATGAGTGATGTTGAATGTAGAACTGTTTCAAATAAAATGATTATTTTCAATTCCCACAGTTAAAACTTTAATTATCCATTTAACAAAATTTAAAAAATGTTCAATAAAATTGTATATTAAAAATTATACACTGCAAATTTATTTTCAATAGCTCAATTTATTTTAATAACAAGGGTTATACAATTTTTCAGTCATACCTGTAGATGTGGATGTATAAATAGATGATTTTTTGTTTATTCACGACTAAAACATGATTTTCCAAATTATCACACAAAAAATCATCGTCTGCCTTTGTGATTTATGGTCATAGCATAAGCACACGTGTTGAAAATTGAAGTCTTTTAAAAGGTATACAAACTCAGAAAGAATTATTATGTAGCATTCGCGGTATAGGTACAATATCACCTTGGATTTTTCTACCCAAAATAATTGCTTCAATAACGTTGCCTATATAATTTTATAATTACGTACCATATTTTAACTGGCTTTAAATAATTTACGATCTAAATATAATTTTTTTTTCACTAATAATTCAATATACATTATTACTTAAGTTTATATTAATATCCAAGATATTTGAAATATTAAAAGTAAAGCTGGATATTTTGTACAACAAAAAAACCGGTACGAAAGACAATTTCCTAGAAAAACATGATCTCTATTTAGTTATTCTTTACTCTTCGCCACATAGTACAAAATGGTAAAGTTCCTTTCAAACAACTATTGTACATCAACGTCATGATAATTACGCATAAAATTTTACCAAAGACAGTCATATTGCAACATGACGTCAGATGCTAGCCTGAAACGCAGACTTTGACTCACATGAGGGTTGAAGCCATATATTAAATATACATTAACCACATGTTAGGAGACAATATGTTTACATCGATATTTATTGGTAGCATCTGTCTCTGACTTGCATCTCGCAATGCTACCCTGTTGCTTAGTTAACAGTGCGAGCTTATAATAGTTACACGGTTTTATTGAATTTCTAAATTTTGTTAAAAAAATTATTTAATATTAGTTTTTTTTTATCCATCGTGTCAAATTTATTTATTATTTATTATTATTTATTTATTAATTTTACAAGCCGTCGGTATAATATTTAATATTATAATAAGGCTTAAGTCAATATTTTATAGGTTTAATATAATTTAATTAATTATTAGCTATTTAATTACTTAATTTATTTACTATAAACCTATTTATATTTACTTAATTATATATTTTTTTTTTTTTAATATAACTAGTTTGTTTGTTACAAGTGTTTTTAAAAATTTAATAAGTAATTTTAATAAGCTTTACAATACATACTTTTACAATATTAACAAATTTTAGGTTATTTTATGATATTTTAACAAATTTGAGTATCTTATATTATTATAATTATTATTATTAATATTATCATTATCATTTTATTATTATTGTTAAATATTTTACAATTTTTTTTTTCTTTTACAAATTTTTAGGTATTTTGATAAAGGAAATATTTGTTTCACAATTTTTAAGTGTTTTTAAATATAAGTTTTTGGTTAACTAATTATTAAGTATTTTAACAATAACAGTCGAAATAAAAAAATTAAAATTGTTTCACAATTTTAAAGTGTTTAGAATTATAAGTTTTTAGTTAACTAATTATTAAGTATTTAAAAATAACAGTCTTATGAAAATAATAATTAGAAAAAAAAAAAAAAAAAAAAAAAATGTTTCTCAAATTTTTGTTTTTAAATTGTAAGTGTTTAATTAACTAATTATTAAGTATTTTAACAATATAACAATAACAGTTATATAAAACAAATAAAAAGAAAAAATAAACAAAGAAAGAAATAATAATAATAATAGTAATTTAGAAGTATTTAGTTTAACGAACGAATTATATTGTCACGAGCATGGTAGACATAGACATGGCTGGTAGGTGACATCAGTTAGTTTGGGCCCGTAGATTCGGAGGGATTTTTGCCATCGTCGATCCATCGATCTTGCTGCTGCCTGTAATAGAGAAATTTCTTCGAGCGGGAAAAGTCGCGTTAATGATTAGTTGAGATTTTCGGGAAAGTAATTTGAAAAATCGAAATTTAAAAACTCCAGAGGGCTATAAAAATTAAATCCTTTAACGCATTACTTAGTACTTTATGAAATTTCTTGTTATCAAGGGTACGAACACGTAACGGCAGTTTCGTAAGTAAATTGTGAGAAAAGAAAGATAAGTGATAAAAACAAAACATTTAATGTAGAATGTTAGATTTTTTCTGTACTGCTGAGAAAGGTAAGATTTTGTGTTTGTTGTGCAATTCAGTGTAAATACTTAAAAATGCGACTGCAAATAAACATTATTTGACTCATAAAGAACATAAATATATCGCTTTAGAAGGTGAATCACAAAAAGCTGCACTTTGAAAGTTAAAAAATAAGACGATTCATTAGCAGGCATCTTTAGTGCCTTTGTAAATCAAAATTCCAATGCAGTTTCTGTTACGTGTAAAATACCACATATACTTGGAACAACAGTGAAGACTATAATTGCAATTAGTTTGAGTTAATTATATTTATATTCAGTTTGTGTGTCTTTATATTACATTGTCATATATTTGGAATATGGCTCCTCAACACGGAAACGAAGAAAATCTAATTATGAAACAATTCTATATGCGGCGTACAAATATAAACAATATTTATTTTTCGATATAAAACTATATCCAAAAATGATAAACTGTGGGATAAAAATAGCAAACAAAGTTAATGTAAAACGCAATTTATTCATTTATAAAAAATAATAAGAAATTATTTCGGGAAATGTATCCAGGACATAATACGCTTAAAATTCTGACAGCAAAGAATCGAATTTGAGTAAAGTGTCGCATGATAGTGGATGTGATGGTAAAACTATACAAATAAAAATTAGAGAAAATGATTTAGTTGGATTTATTAGTCATAAGAAAAGGATCTAAACTTTCTTTAATTAGTGGCAGATAATGTTGGTTGAAAAACTACGGTGTAACGAAAATATAAATCGTTCTTTCAACTTCAAAAAACATATAGTCAATACTTTTATAGAAAACATTGTATTTGAAGGTTCTTGTAATCGATGATTAAAGGAGAGTTCGTAGATATCAAAAAATCTGGAATCAAAATTTTTTGCAACCTAGCATTTGGTGATACAATTTATTGTGGCTAACAAAATAATACAAAACGATGGTATGAAACTTCCAAACTTGTATTCAAGTCATTCAAAAGGAAATTGCATGCATTCAAGGATCCCTAAAATATATGCAACTTAGCGAATATAAAAACTCAAACTAATACTGCATTAAATCTATTTGTTGTTCATTACTTACGAATTTCCAGAAACAATTATATAACGATTATAATCAAAAAACAACCTTTGTTAATAATCGACGCAACCGGGGGAGTTGTAGAGAAAATAAACCTTTTTAATGGACAACTGACTAAAAATATTTTTTTATATCAATGTGTAGTTATCACCGACAGTGGAAAATTTCCAGTAGCTCAAATGTTATCAGGAGCGCATCATACGATAGCCATACAGACGTGGCTAATGGAATTGTGTGCGATCTGGAGTTTCTATTCCGAAGGAAGTTGTCTGTGATCAGTCGCAAGCACTTTTGGC